>NC_135412.1:37158989-37188989 GCF_051991245.1 Festucalex cinctus | reverse complement strand
CTCATTACATTATACAGGTGATTTATACTGTTTAATCCCACGTATAATTACCTTCCCAGTTTGTTGACCAGTGGGGCCACCATGAGAGAGCCAAAGAAGCCTCCCAGAGGGTACATGGACACGGACAGAGACCACAACAGAGTCAGCAGGTTCTCGCCCATGGGTGTAGCATAACGCTCGACGAAGGTGAGGTTATAAAAGTGCTGCATAACCTGAAGTGGAACAAAGCAGAACGCATGACAGAAATGCATCACGACTCAAGTGCGTGTGTTTCTTGCTAGGTTACCGGCGCTGGAGAGTTGATGACAGCAACATTGTATCCATACTGGAATGATGAGCCGAATGCAGATATGAGTGTGACCAGTGCCAGGACCACAGTTAATCGCTATAAAAGACAAAGGAATATTTTCTACATTATTAATCATGATTACAGCGCAGAGTTTTTGATTTATGGGATGTGTGACACTTACCCCACTCTTCTTAGGTTTTGCCAATTCCTTCGCGTCCACCATGGCTGTTTGCGTCTTGTACACACAGTAAATAAGAAAATGTGCACTTTGGTAAACTGCACTTGTGGCTTCTGCCTGCCCTTTGAACATGTCATCATCACAGCTAAAAGCTGCAATTTGTTTATTGCTTTCATGTTGCTGACAGCGCTCACTCGCTTACTGTAGGTTAATCAATTGTTGCACAATATGCTGGCGGTACACCCATTACATAAGAATTATAATAGCAACCTATAAAAATGTTGCATGTTTTTTCTCACCATATGGCCAATGGGTATGCTAATAAATAAACAAACAAATAAACAAATGTAGTTTTACTGTCTTTATTATCAATAATTGTAGTACTACCTATATAATAATTATAAATAAGAATTAAATTATTCTCTTGTTGAAACACCACAACTTAGAGGAAATAAATTATTATTTTTTACTTTGAGAAAAAACAAGATTCATCAAATTAATTTTTCAAGTGCTCATAAACATACTTAGAAATACATTTTTTGTTTTACTTTTGCGACTTGATACTTTTGACTCATCATCATCATCATCATCATCATCATCATCATGAATATCCATCCATCCATTTTCTATAGCACTTGTCCTCATTAGGTTGCAGGTGAGTTTACTCGAAAAGCGGGTTCACCCTGGACTAGTAACTAGTCAATCAGAGGTCATTGTAATCATCATCATAAAATAAAAATAGATGCTTATTGGCTGAGACAATCACCTTTCTAAAATACTGGCCACAGTCTTTTTTTTTTTCGTAAAACCTCTGTGAAAATCGACTGCATCCTCAGAACAGATCATGCAAATGAAATGAAATTATGAATAAATATAATATATTCCCTGGATTGGCTGGCAACCAGTTCAGGGTGGACTCCGCCTACTGCCTGAAGCCGGCTGGGATAGGCTCCAGCACCCCCACGACCCATGTGCAGAGTAAGCGGTCAAGAAAATGGATGGATGGATGGATGGATACAATATATTCAGTATTTAGTTCAGTTCTTGTGATTTCTGAAAAAAATACTGATGCCATTGTTTTAGTAAGATGGCCATGTAGTTTTGACTATATAAACTTTTACTTTTTTGTTTTGTTTTTAACACCAGTCTTTTGGGAAAGGTCTATTTGCCATAATAATTTTGGTGATATAAGATTAATGAAAATGGCTGTAGGTTGCCAGATCTTATTTGGGGGGAAAATGCCTTGACATTAGAAAATAAATAGTATCACCATATTTGGTGTGCTTCTGTTAGTTTTAATGAATTAAATGGGCAGCAAGCCAGCTGGCTAAAATCCCCTCATCAAGCGTTTACACACGATGGAGCGCCTTCAATGTCAGCCAAGACTCAAAGCTGACACAATGGATGCATCCATACACCAAACACAATATAGTACATGATGGCCCTCAAGGACCCCCCCCCCCCCCCCCCCCACACACACACACACACACCCACAAAAAAATCTTCATCAGCATCGAGTGTCCTTACTTCCCCATTTTCTCGGGCATACTGCTGATGACTGGCAGTGTCCAAAATGCTGTCCAACGTTAGCAAGATGATCGCAAGTTGCCATGTGGATGACTGCTTTCTTAATCATTCACTGCCTTTGACAAGTATATTTGTCAATTATATCTATTTTTTTTTGAACGGTGATAATGGGGGAGAATCTGATGATGCTCCACTGTAAATGTAAAACTTGGAAACAACTTTACTGATGCCCAACCACCGGTAGATGACATCATTGCCCCATTTTATATGAAATAAACACAGGTTCAAAGTCCATGGGAGAAATGGCTGTATTTTGGCAAACCTACATTTTCCAATTATAAAAGAACGGGACGAGGCAAAAAGTAGGGAGTCTATGCTGTCCTTTGGTAGATTCGGTTTATATATAATTATTGTACGTAATATCGCATGGGTATTGAAAATTTTGAACATTTCCAAAATGGCTGTCAGTGAATGAGTTAAGGTTGTGTGCATTATCCTCTTGTTTTTGCTCCATTTTTTTGCCGCTATATAGGACTCTAATGGGCTTTTATTTGGATGTTACAAACCTGCTGTCATGTATTGTTGCCGCATCTGTGTGCACTGTTTGATAAAGAGCACTAAGAAGTAAGATATCAGCATCCTGCGCTAGCCATATCCTTATGTTCTGTTGTTTACACTGTTTACATTAGTGATTATTTCGTTTTATGCAACTCCAGAGTCTCCTGGGGAAAAAAAAAAGGTTCAAGGTCCTCGTTCTTCTGTTAATATGCTAGCATCTCCTACCAGAAATTCCATTGAGGGTGGAAGAGGTATGTTTCGAGAGGGATTAAATTAAATATTAACACTGCTACGCTTCACAAGAAGTGGCCATTTTGGTTGTTCTATAGACTTGTGGGTTCAATGGATTTAGTCCACAGTGTCAAGCTAACATGCGCATACATACATGAGCAACAATCAGCAGAGGTCAAACGAGAAGTGAAGCTCTTTGTAAAGAAAGCCTCTGGTGTCAAGGAGGAAGGACAACATGTGATGATCGGTCATTCATCCTGAGCATGATGACAGCTGTGATTATTTTTTTGTGACACATCAAACATGATGTTGCAACACATCATAAGGCAAGAACCATCAGGTTTTATAATACAAAAAGCCAATCACATCGCTGCCTGTGACTTCAGTGGAAAAGTCATCTGACTGCAGCATCATGCTGATCAAAAGAGTGCCATTTCAATTGAAACAGTTACGAGGAAAAGTTTGACAATATGGGATAATTATGTTCTAAATGAAAATTAGCTTAGGTGCAAAATGTAAGTGTTTTCCTGCTGTTTAGGAGGTTAAACATGTAATGCTTTTTCTTAAAGCGGTCAATCTGCTAAAATAAATGTTTGAAACTATATGACTGTTTTTTTCTTCTGAGATGAACTGAGGGTATTGTATTTTATATATATGTAGAAACTCTGATTTTTTAATTAGACAGAGCTAGCTAGCTTAAATAGACAGACAGACAGATAGATAGATAGATAGATAGATATTTAGTTGTGATTTATGGGGAATAAATGCACTGAAAGTGTGCATGTAATGTCATAAACGTACGCAAAGGCACTCTGTAATTCCAACTGGCAACACAGGATAAACTTGGCTCCTCCCCCAACATAAAAAACGATGAAAAACATGAATAGGTGAATAATACTGTGTTGGTAAAATGTTCCTTCAAACATTAAATGTATTCTAAATAAAGGTGCTAAATTTGTGACAATTGTAGCATGAAACAGATTGATGTGAAATGAATCCATATTAGAAAATTTTGTTTTTGTTTTTTTTTAAATAAGAATTTGGAAGCCAAACAAATTCACACTCCAAATTGTGTTCCACTTTAGAGGCTCTACTCTAATTTAGTACTCAGTGCCTATTGTTTGGCAACACAAAGGAACAGTGACGATAGTGTGACATCATTGAGTGAGTTTATTGGTGCATCTTTCTTTCAAAATATCATGATAAATGACACTCATGATTAAATTCGACGACAGCGACAATGAAGGCACAGAATGGTTATCCTGCTTATTTCTACAACATAGCCGAGAGCATTCACATATTTTTCGTCCCCACAAATACTTGACGAAACTGACTTTGAATAATGAACTCGATAAATTGAGTCCACGAGGTTCATGATAAATTCATTCGTCTTGGAGAAACACGAACTTAAGGTGAGATGCTTTTTATGACACCACGTGCTGGTCACTGTAAATTTCCCAACAAATTAATTTGTAACGCACACCCGTTGAAGTAAGTCCACCTTTGGCGCAATCAAGCATCACCTGTCAAATTCAATGTGGGTGTCCCTGGTGAAGTCTACCTCTCTCTGATTTGAGGTGGGAAGTCCTGCTGGCAAACCTCGAGTGTCATCCTGCGCTTGCTGCCGCGCTAATGAGCCCGCACGGCAGCAGCAAAGCGAAGCGAAGAGGCGCGTGCGGACTGGCGCGGTGAAAAACACAAACATGATGCAGTTGGCTGCTCCCTGCGACGTGTTGCCAATACCCTGTTGTGACACCACAGAAGACAGACAACAAAAATCTTCAGTAGCACAAAGTCATATTTAGTCCATTCATTTTTATGTCATGATACTAGTCTGATTTAGGATTACAGTTTGTAGTATATTTACAGTTGAAATTATTAATAGAGGGATTTCTAAACATTTTAGGGGGAGTCAATCACTCACTGTTTTTTTAAACTTATTTTTAGTAGGGCAGAGGGGTGACAGCTCACACTTCTGCTTAAGTCATTCTGAACATCTAAGCTAATTTAATGGAAAAGGAAGTGACAAACTGTCTCTAAAAGCGAACGGAACATGCCAACATGCGGTAAACGGTGGCTGTATGACAACAAAAATATCTTCTCCACTCACATGTAGCATCACCAGCACAGGGTTCTGTCTCGCCGGGGATCCAACCAGCAACAGAATGAAGCGGATTGTACTCCAAATGCGTAACATGATGAAGATAATAGGGATGAGAGTCAGCTTCATGTCCGCCATGGAGGAGAAGGAGTACGATGGCGTCCTATTGGCCAAGAGGGGACGGTACTCGGAAAGGGCTGCATGCTGCGTGTAGTACCAACATACCAAGAAATTCATTAGTATTGTCACAATACCAAAACTCTAACTTCAATACTATAACAGCATAAAGTACCCTCATACCGATACCAAAACGATCAATTGGCAAAAACCTATGATAATAGTGGAATCATAGATGGCACTTCAAAATCCTTGTATTTTTTAGTAATGCAAAACTAATGGGTGGTGGAGGAAATTAAATGTAATTATTACAGATACACACTATCATTTATACTTTCAACACGTTATATATATGAAATTATGTAGTTTGGTTGAACACGATGGCACTTAAATACATTGGACAATGTGTAGCATATTGTGGATTAGATCTTTTT
Source organism: Festucalex cinctus (assembly GCF_051991245.1). NCBI lineage: Eukaryota > Metazoa > Chordata > Actinopteri > Syngnathiformes > Syngnathidae > Festucalex > Festucalex cinctus. Next base: position 37,183,554 of record NC_135412.1, on the reverse strand, counting down.
CCTGCTTCAGGTAATAAATGTCCCTCCACCCTTGCCTTACTCTTTTTGTGTGTCGGGCCCTGGAAGCTGAATGAAGTATGCTACGGTCTCCCATAGTGCAGACTTAAATATGAATGGACTAACAATGCCCCTTACTCAGTGCTAGAAGTGAAACCAATGGCGACCATCTTATGTTGCCATTGAGTAAGCCCACCTAACTTGAATAGATTGGTTTCTCTATGGTGTTTTCACATTATTTTCTGCTTCTAGGGTAAAAATACCACCGCGTATGACATAAAGTTGTACCAATAAATCTGGGAGAAGCGCTACACGAACATTTCATCACTAACAAAAAAACTTTTACGGTTCTCTTATGTGGTATATCTTCAGGTGCTACTCAAAGATTGGTCTTCATGTTGTCAGAACCATCAACAAGTGAAAGCAAAGCCGATCAGGGAAAGAATTCGCTGCGAAATGTAAACCTAACCTCTGAGTCACAATGCACAATATTGAAATAATATCTGAATGATCGATGCTAACAGTGAAGTTCGCTCTTTGACATGCTCTCATCCATCCATTCAAGGTGTAAAACATGCACTTTACACCGCTTGCGTGTGCGTTGCGTGTCGACTGCGTCTCAGCTGCGGCGTGCCGCAACCCTTCCGCAAGGATAGACTATTTTCTATTTTTGCCGGACGCCGCAGCGGTAGGCCTCCGGCAAATGGCAAGCTAGCACAAAACACATCGAGCGGGACAGGAAGACCGACGCAGTTTCAAAATAAATTTCCGGTTACCTTTCAAGATAAAACACTCGCCAGCTCCTATTTCGCAAGCATGCTAGCAAAACGTGATGTGGGCGTAGACGGGCCTGGAGTTAACGTGCGAGGTGCTCATTCACGGTTTAGACACCAGCGAACATGGGCGAGGAGAGGTTTATATTGGAGGTAGAAAGCCACAAAATAATAAAAGTCCACCTCTCTTGCTGCTTCTCTGTTGAGCACAGATTTTCTGTGTGTGTGTCGTTGTTTTTAATGCCACATGATCGCGCGCGGTCACGCGAGACACGGCGGGAAGTGGTCGGCGACGGAGCTGCCGGACCGCAGCTGTGCGGAGCCGGTGTGGATTGGCCAAAAAATTGACGCGTCCGGAGCACGCAGTCAAGACGCACCGCACCGCTCACGCAACCGGTGTACCGGGCGTTTTCAGTTAAGCCAAATACTACTACTACTACGACTACCACCACCAACAACAACAGAAGTTGTCACTCGCAGTGGCAATGTAAGATGGCTGCCCTCTGGCTTCATCCGCAAGTGGTCAATTGACAGTCCATTCATATATAAATCCGTGGTCTGGCAGCTGGCTACATTACATATTTTACAGGACTAAACAGTTTGAAGCAAGGACAGTACATTAGCCACTTATTTGGAGAAATGTTCGCTAGCCGGTACTGAAAATATGTGGTCTTTTTTACGGCCAGGTATTGCAGTACTTGTGGAAACCCAGTCTTCCATACAACCCTGTGTAACACTACAGTACATTGTTTAGCTTCTCCTTGGGTCCTCACCGCCGTGTGGATGTGTCTCTTGATGAGGATGTAGAGGACGGGGAGCGTGAGGTAGGCCAAGAATTCCCAGATCTTTCCAGTCAGCAGCATCCACAGAACACGGTCAGGGGTGTGGATTCTGACCCAGCACCATCCCACTGACACCTCTGATGCAGTGTAACCAATTTTGTTGAGGCACACGGCGGCAACTGTGATGGCCAGAGGAACCCCCCAGCTGGACAACACAGAAGCATTGAGAAGAGAATGACATCATCACTTTAAGAACAATCTTTTTCCATTTTTAGATGCAGTCAGTGTGACACCACAGAAAGACTTTAACTTCAGGCTCTTGGTTCATACAAAATACTGTGTAGTAAGTATTTCAAATATAACTAAATGTTTCAACCTTTTGTCTCTAACAGCGAAAAATACATGTATTTTCGTGTCAGAATGACAGATTGTTTATAATTAGTACCTTGCCAAGGGCAAGGCTGTGTGCTGTGTGCTGTTCAGAGAAGTGGATGAATAGCTCTGTTGTGAAACCCCAAATGCAATGGCCGGCCTCAGAATTTGCGAAAACAAACTTAGGCATAATATTTACTGCAGATGCTGCGGTGAGCGCACCACCAGGTGAACATGTGATTGTGATGCTCACAATTGTTGACTTATCTTAATTTATATACTGTACCACCATGAAGTTGCTTCCTCTTTCGTCAATATGGTCAAACAGTTAATCAGTGAAGTTTTACAATTCAAGTACTCACTTCATAGCCTCAATGTTAAATGTGTCTACTTTTCTGTACTCACACTATGTCTGTTACATTACTTTATAGGCTATGTATATATATATTTTTTAAAAGGGCATACAATACGGTGTATGTGCAAAAGGACATCCATCCATCCATTTTCTTGACCGCTTATTCCGCACAAGGGTCGCGGGTGGTGCTGGCGCCTATCTCAGCTGGCTCTGGGCAGTAGGCGGGGGACACCCTGGACTGGTTGCCAGCCAATCGCAGGCAAAAGGACATCTTTCTTGTAATTGGAACCAGAGAACATTTAATGACAAAAGGGAGAATCAAAATCCTGTACTTTTTTCTTTTTTTTAGGTAGTTTATAGCTCTCTTTTTCCTCCGTCCATTCACAACGTTAGTAAAGATATGGGAACACGTTTTGATAGTATGCAGTATTTTTTTCCCATTCTTAGTAAGAGAACTATGCAAATTAATAAATGGGGGAAAAATGTCTGCAGAGATGTTCATTCATTTTCTTTTAGCAAAACTGGTATTTTATATATTTACAGTACAACCTGTCCAAGTTATTTATTTATTTATTTGCTTGCTTGCTCAGTACAAACTAAGTATTTTTGCCACCTCTACCTCGTAGTAGTAGTTCGTTAATGTATCCCAAGATGCCTCGGGGCGTCTTAAAGAGACAGTAGTAGTTTGTTTATGCTGGGACCTACCTGACCAGGTGAAAGAACAGCACCAGGCTGTCAGCAGCCCTCTGACTGGACTGTACGATGAGCACATACAAGTAGATGGCGATGGCCACGGTCCAGAAAAAGGAGCTGGTGTTGGCGAAGGTAGATATCGCTCCTTGAGCGACGCAGTCCGGCGAATCGGAGTCGAACACTCTCCACACTCCGAAGGCGTACGAGACCGCGGAAAGCCAGTCGGCCACCGAAAGGAAGAGGAGCAGTTTGCGCGGAGTGGTCCTCAAATCCGCCAAACTAATGTAAGTGACGATGATGAGCGACGAGCCCACAAACGACATGGCGCACGAACACAACACTACCACCTGCTCGGACAAGTAAACAACTGTCTGGTTGTGTGCTGGCATCGTCTTGATTTCTTGTTTCCTCTTCACTACACGCACTGCATGTTTGCTGCACAACACAACCTAACTTCTACTTAGTTGTTCTCTCACCTTCTTTCCCACCCACCCACTACTACCTCTTCCTCTCCTTCCTTGTCCTCTCCTTCCTGTTCCTCTTGTAGCTGAGATCACAGTCAGCCGGTCAGTCGCACACTCGAGGCTATTTTGGGCTCCAAGATTTGAACCCTGGATTTAAAATGGTTACGTAGCAACTAATAATCCCAAAACTAATTTCTCCGACAAAAGTATAGGAAAACACCAAAGCATTTTAGTCCTGTACCCACCCCCTACTGCTACTTTATTAATTAAATTTTTAAGTACTGAAACCGGGTAAACAATATTGCTTGAATTACGAGTTTAATTCATTCAATGACCACTCTTGCAACTACCAGTTCGTCAAACACTACTTTGTACAGAGCTATCAAATATGGCCTTTATTTTTTGTTTTTGGAATTGTTGTATTGCTGGAGCCAAAATAGACTGCAACTCCTTGAGTTTGCAGGACTGCAGTGGCTCATTGCCTTTCCTAGTTTCTCTCCTGGGGCAAACATATGAATTGTTATAGAAGAGTTGTCCCCGTGCTAGCCATCAGTCATTTCGCCAAACCACTCAATCTTCATTGTAGTAGTAATGATAATGTTGCTACAAATGAAGTGATTTTTCTACCCTTAAACATTGGTCTCTTATCTGGATCTTATTGTAAAAATAAATAAATAAAAAATAAAATTAAAGTGTTCAAAATGCATTAATGTACAAGTTATTCAACACACAACAGATAATGTGAATTATATCATTGTATTCATTCCATTCTGTTATTTGAATAAATTACATAACTGTACGCTGACCAGCCACAATACATGGCCAATTCCACCACATGATATACAGGAGCTTTATCAAATAAAGTCTTTACCAAGATAATATTCATGATCAATTGTGATTGACACTGAGGTACTGATTTAGTGTGTTAATAGTTCGAAAAATGGTTGGATGGATAATTTTATTGTTGTGATTGCATTTTGCAATGGTGTACAATCACACTGAGCTATTCTTTGTTGTTTTACTCATGTAAATAATTAAGAAAACCTTAAGATGCAATACAGTTATATACTACTAAAAGTTACAACCACAGCAATGAACAGTGTGTTAATTTAACATTTCTGGGATTGAGTCAATCATAACCGAGGATTAATTTTCATTTTGTAAAAGCCAATTTGAACATACAGCTCTTGTGTTGATCTCATCAGATTTATGAAGTGGACATATTGAGGCTGCTGAGTTAATCAGCAATAATTAAATAAATAAGCAGATAAATAAATAAATAAATAAATAAATAAATAAACTAATTAACAAATTAAAACATCACAACTGAATTAACATGCATTTATTGTGAAAATTGATGTTGGGCATATAAACACAAATCAGCAGATAAAAAATAAACATTTTGGTTTCATTCTAGATGTTTGTTTTAGCCACCAGATGGCAGCAAAGGATTTTTTTAACTACTTGAACAACATCATGAGGCCTTGATCCAACAGAAACTTGAATAAGCATCAGTTCGTCATCACATCACTGAGACATTTATTCGTTAGACTGTCTTCACGTGACAACTTACACCATCGTAGTAGGTCGATACAAGGCAGCTTAAGGTTTCCCCCTCCATTCGGCAACGGCGGTGCCGAGGACTCTTATTGCGAAGAATTTCTGCGGCAGTATACTTGCTGATTGCTTCGTTCTCACTCCTCACAACAACCAGCTAAGACACTGCCAAAGAAACACCCACAGCAGCCCTCCTTGCGCCAGCTGGTCCTTTTGCCAGCGCCCTCCTCCCTCCAGTATGGCATCTTGAACCATTGCCCTTTTTAGGTCTGATAAGCTCGAGAACAGAAGTAGATGATCAGTGTTCCCTGTGAAAACAGACACATTGTAGGTAGAGTTGCCTGTTTTCAAAAAAATCCATGAATGGCATCCTTTTGGCTTATATAACTGATGAGTGTACACATGGCTGCTCAAAGTGACCGAAAGCATATTCTCAAATAGATTCTTGATCTCCCCCCCCTTCCTCTTGCCTGGTGTGCAGCATCACTTTTGAGTTCGCACAACTTGAGCAAACACACACACGAATCCAAGAATAGACTTTGTATCATGACTCATGATTTTGCATCAAAACGCTCTGATTGATTTACCTCGATTTGTAGTGGTGTGTTCGCATTTCTGCTCTCCTCATGTAAAGCAAATGCTTGAGTGAGTGTTGTTTACCAAAGAGATATCAGTTAAAAGTCTCCTCGCGATCTCTGCAGTGCTATTTTCGGCCGTCGGACCATTCTATATGGTCCTCTCCCTGCGGACTCCGCTTGCTGACAGGACAGCATGGACACGAAAGTGCGTGCTGCGGTCGTCCGCTGTAAGGACAATGAGATGAGGGAGGAAAGCAAATACGGCTTAAATAAGCTTCACGACTGCTATCATATGATCTGTCTCTGGTTGTGTAACTGGATAGTCACGCCTTGACTGGTGCTCGGACCATTTTCACCTCATCTTATGTCAGAAGAGTTGCGCAAGGTGTTGGTCATGTATGACTGAATTGACACCAAACTGCTTTAAACGTGCCGTCCCGGTGTACAATGCAACAATAGGACATCTGCTCAGAGTTGATGTACTGTATTCTTTCATACAAAACTTCCTGGGAAAACAATAGTAAGCCAGCAGTTGGATATGTAACTGCTCCATGATATGAGTCTTACCAGACATGTATCTGATTTGAGTACACTTGCTGCCTCATTATTTCATTTACGATGTTGGTAAGATTGAAGAGATGATATCGAATACTTACTATTTACAGTATCTGAGTGAGTTGTACAGTGTTCAGTTTGCGGAATCATCCATTTGCATACTTTTGTCTTTTGCTGTTGAAAGCAATAAATAAGCTTTCAGAGGTGGAAAACCCAGGTCCAGAAAGTAAAAACCCTGCCACAATTTGGCTTTTACCCCAGGTGCTAGCTAGCGAGCTCCCTAACTAACTTCCTGGGTGCTGGGTTACCTGCTAGAGAGCTAGCTAGCATAAGGGGCTAAAGGCAAGCTGTGGCAGGGCTTTTACTTTCTGGACCTGGATTTCCCACCTTTGAAAGCTTTGCTTTGGTCCTATCTTGTGGCATTTTGGTGTAAGGGACTATGTTGAAGTGAGTTGAGGTGCTTCGTTTAGAAAAAAATGGTACTTTGCTGCTCACATCTTGGTGCCAGGACCACCAAGTATGCTCCTCTTATGTGTCATCTATAGACAATTAAAAACCTAATTGGTGGGTGGGTGTCAGTTACTGTCGGTTTGAATGGTTTGTCATTTTGAGATTGAAACGGGATCTCAGACATTTCTTAAAAAGTCCCCAAGCTCAGTAGTCAGAGCCAGAATTCTACATGTGGTATTCGCTATCACTAGAAGTGGTCAAGGAGTCGTCTAAGCATGCAACACACAAAAACAACCTGATGGAGAGGCTAATGCTAATCACTGTTGCAAAAGACCAAAATAAGTGCAGTACACTTTTCACAGAAGTCTGGCTAGAGCTGTGTTAGGGCAACTAGCTATGAACAGCAAATTAGAATGACAATTAAGTAAGGGTGCACCGATCGATTGGCCGGCTGAATTATCGGGCCCGATTTCCTTAATTTGGGGGATTTGATGATCAGTCAATCCCTTAAAAATAAAACTGATCTTTTCCACCGATCTCATCTCTCTCCTCAGAGGTCTGAAAAAGTATCCTCTTCTGCTGCAATGACAAATAGGATTTTATTTTTATTTGAGAAAAATACTTAATGTGCAGTTAAGACAAACTGTTATTTCACATATATTGTGAAGTGTTGTTTCTTCAATAAAACAAGATTGGAATACTGAAGGTGGCTGCTTATTATGAAAAAAATCAGGATTGGCAAAAATCGAGATTTGCAGGTCAGAATTTTTAAAAGATCAGTAATTGGCCGGAAAATTGTGATCGGCACTCCCCTGCAATTAATCATAGCCAGGCTCCTCCGTTAATCGTCAAATCCAGTCGATGATAATCACACGCGCTTTCCGACACTGACGTCAGTGTTGTAACATTTGTAGCAGTATGGCATAAAGCAGAATGATACAAGTGTGTGGAAATGTTTAACCAAATATGAGACTAGTTGCATGATGGCAAAATATATAAACTATCATAAAATACAATAAAAGTGCAAGTTAAATAGAAACAGTGAACAAGAGATATGCTTATTTTATTTTATTTTTTTTAGCCTGACTGGGATGTCCTGTCTTGGATGCTAAAGAGTAGCACGCATGCGTGGGACTCCTGCTACCGGTAATTACAATAACTACATTCAGGGTAATGGGTGAGTTGTACCTTTTTAATCATGTGTTTTCATTCGTTTTTCTGCCGGTCCATTGAAGTATGTCCTTACGTGAAACAGGTTTGCGTTGCAAAAACGGTTGGCGGACACTGTGCTGCGCTGAAAGAAAATATCAATGACATCAATGACTAATCAACTTCGACTTCCACCACATTAGTGTCAATGACAAAAACTCTTTAGTTCATCCCTTAGTATAGCTGGTACCCAATTTATTCAAAAGTGATAATGTTATAGACCTAATTTACAATAATCAAAGTTTGCATTTCCTTATTAATTGTAGTTATGCAAATAGATATTTTTAAGCGAAAGTGCACTAATACAGGAGTCTCCTCTTGTTAATGGAAACTGCTACCACGTAATAAAAAGAAGGCCTACTTGTGTGACATTTAAGTAATGCTCTGTGCTGCAGCTCAGTGGTTATAGTCACAGCTCCCATCAGCGGAACGTCATATTTCCATAAACGACGACGAGCCACAATATTAGAACCGCTGACAGGTTAAGTATAACACTGATTGTCTCATTAAATTGGCACCAGTTGTTAGGATATATCAAGAAGTGAATACATTTTTTTTGTCCTTGAAAGTATTGTACAGCATAAGCTTAATGTGTGACTTTGAGAAGGGCAAAGCTGTGATTGCTCGACAGCTTCTGTGTGCACGTCTACTCAACTGCACATCTCGTCAGGCATTTTGAAGCTTTCGTGTTCTGCAGTACTGGTCCATGGGGACACTGGCCTCCGTGGGTCATTCGTTTACAAGGGCCACACATTAAGCCATTTTTCGGTGGGGGCCCAAGAGCCATGTTGTAGTAGCCCTAGCCCTATCAGGCTAGGACCTGCATGATATTTTTCAGTATTTTTTATTCTTTTTTTTTTTGCAGTATAAAATCTAACTGAAAACAAAGGGAGCATAACGCCGTCTATATTAGCGGAGGAGGCCAACAATTTGCCTTCCATGCGTATATACCAGGGCTTGTGGAAAATAACTGGTACCCATGGGTTGTCTCCTTGCCATTATGAGCTCTCACTATTTTTCCCTACACACTTTCACACGCTTCTGCAAATAGATCTCGTTTTCTTGATCAGCGCCAGGGTTATAATCGTTTTGGATTGTTCATTATAGTTAGATTTTATTTTGTTTTGACATTTGTTTTTTTTTAAATACAGTGATTTTTAATTCATTTTTAGACTGAGTTAATTAGTTTTTATTTGTTTTTGTTTTTCTGAAAATCGTTTATCTTAGTTTTGTTTTTATGCGTGGTCCACGAGCTTTACACAGAGGTTGCAGTTATGTTTTAGGCCAGAGGTGGCAGTTGCAAGTAAAAGAGTGACCAAGTCAACAATGCTCCTTTAAAATGAACTCCGAAAGCTAATCAATGATATTAATTGACAGATGAAAATGAAGAGCATTTTCACTCTAATTGAAGTTAATTTTAGCTAGTTGAAACTGTTTCTGGGATAGCAGTCACTACAGTGGACAGCTATTCACAAGTGAATGAATTGTTTTTTGAATGAAATTCGTCTCTGTGTGCCCTGCAATTGGCTGGCAACCAGTTCAGGGTGTAGCCCGCCTACTGCCCAAAGCCAACTGGGATAGGCTCCAGCACCCCCACGACCCTTGTGAGGATTAAGCGGATCAGAAAATGGATGGATGGATGTTTGTGTTAGTTTTCGTCTATAATAACCTTTGCTCTGCCCCTTAACAAAAGCTGATAAGCGGTATGGAAAATAGATGGATGGATGTATTTTGCAATGGTTTCACAGTAGACTGATTGGGTACATTCTGATGAGACAGGACCACCCCCTCAAAACAGGCTAAGTAACCTGAGGTTGGGAATTACATCTCATTTGTGATCTATAATAATATTTGATTAATTCATCCCTGTTGTGTGACGAAATCCCATCAAGACTCTCAAGTCACTGACATTTATGTTTTTTTCTCTCCCATCATTGCCAGTGTATCAGGATGCATATTGCAATGGCACATTTCACATTTGTGTGTACTGGAATAACACATTCATCCGACTTAATATCTTACTTGAGCTGTAGTGTGTGACCTAACTGCGCATGTAAACATAGTGATTGATGTCCTCGTAAGTAGTCAAGGTTATTCCATGTAGTCTGATCCGACAGAGAATTTCGCCGCAACACACGCATTTCCTGAAAAAGTCAATGGTCTGCTCCTGATTAAGGTGTCAGAATACACATTGCACTGCAGATTACAGCATATGCACTCAAAGTACACACGCTGACCTCCACCTCTCAAAGTCCCAACAATGACTACGGATCAACGGAAAAGGAGATTTGCTTGGGGAGACAGTTCAGAGGTGCAAAGACAATGAGTTGTATGATGAACGCAGTTCGTACTTTTCATATGGACTACCTACTGAAACGTACTAAATATTTGGAACTTTGCCATTATGTTAAAGCTAATCCCTACACTGTAAGTTACTTGGTTGTTCCATTGTTTGCTAACAACAGTCATGCTCCCTCATCCAATCCCATTCCACAAATCTAATCACCTTATGGCTAACAATGACATCAGTATTTACTGCAGTGCCATGTTCTTGTACAATACTACACACAATTCACACAAAGACTCAGGAAGCTTCTATCGTGTGTTTATTTCTCTTGACTCTGTGAATCCTTGGTTATGGCCTTCATCACACTTTTAATAAGTTGGTTGTATTCATATTATTTTAGCACAAAGTGTGCTTGCCCTGAACATGAGAAGTTGTTGGGTCATCAATAGTTTTTTTTTTTAGTTTTTTTTTTTACTTAAGAAATAGGACTAGCGCACATTGAATCTAATCAGGAAAGAATTGACCATCTGAACTAGTGATAGACCGTTTTTGATTGTTTTGTTTTGTTTTTCTAGGCCGATAGAGATACCAATTAGGCAGCATTTTTCAGTCCCTTTTTGCTTGGTGGAGAGGTCGGCGCTGCTGGACACTACGCTGGTGAGCTGGATGGATGGCGTTTTGGACTGAACTGGTCTCTGCGTTATAACCGTGCTATTGCTCAAGGGCCTGGCGGTTGCGCTCATCCAGCTGCATGCCTGCACCAGCACGGTTCATGATGGGGGAATGTCGGTGCTATCCGACTGCCCCACCGGGTACCTGCGGGTCGCTTGTGTTTTTCGCGCCAAGAAACAGGCAGCATTTTTCACAGCCCCTTTTTCCTCTGAGTTGAGTTCGGCGCTGCAGGACAGTCTACGCTGGTGAGCTAAGATGGATGGCGGTGGAGCGGAGGACGCGAACGTCGCCGCTAAGCGCGGTGATGTGCGTGAGGCGTGGACTAGATGGAGGTTCGGCGCTTGGAGGAGAGGCAGTTTGGATGGGACTGGAAAATTGGACAATTCTTTTTGTGTGTATGGTTGCTCATCACGAACGCAGCAGCTGCTTGTTTATGAGCTAGCTTATAAGCAAACTTAGCTTGTAGCAAACGTGTGTGATGTCATGCATGTTGCGATCACGTCTCTGATCAACTGCTGAAAGGGGACTGATTCTGTCCTCTTTCATCTAAAAACTGCTTCCAACATCAAAGCGTATGTAGAAATGGAATAATGTTGATGTGTTGTGTGTGGGTGTTAATGTTTTATGTTATGTTATGTTTTTTGTTTTTTGTAAAGTGCTTTGTGACAGCTCAGGCTGTTTGAAAGCGCTATATAAATAAACCAAGTTGAGAGTTGAGTTGAGTAGTCAAGGAGACCGATAACCGATATTTCGAGTCGATAATCATTTTCATTAATAGAGAAAATATTATCATCAAAATTTAAATTTTTTTTACTTTTTCTTATAATCTTAAACAGTCATACAATGAAATGAAAGCTTTGTTTAAAAATTCAAACAACTTAATTTTATAGTTTTTTATAGTATAGGGAGTTACCAGTGCATCATTTCTTAGGAAGTGGAAATTTAAATGAATTCATTAATGAAAATTTTCCGGTATCTGACTGAGCGACAAATGCATATATGCAAATAACAGGTTTCAAAAGATCTTTAAATATTGTATGAATATGTTCGAAATGGTTTTGTGAAAAGTAAAAACTGTCTGTGAACATCTTACAAATCCTGATGAAAACCCTAAATTTCGCTACGTTTGCAAGCATTCAGTGCTAAGTGAGGTATCAGCTTTATCGCCCTTCAGATTTGTAAAAAGGCTGATGCAGATAGTTGTCAAAATGCCAAATATCGGCACCGATAATCGGTCGGTCTATCCCTAGTCTGAACTCACATCCTTCTTCTGTCCTGATTTTTGTCAGCAATATAGTAGTAAGTACAATTTTGAAATACCGCACTCTACGGTTGTCTGCTAGGTCCAGTGATGCAGGCAGAACATATCAGTCAGTTCAGACATAGCTAACCAACAACAGTAGATTACAAAAGTGTCTCGAATTTGGATGACACTAGGGCAGCAAGAAAATTGACTGCTGTAGCAAAGTCGAGAATGTGGAGTATAATACTGCAGTGGCAAGAATTTAATGTTGCGGCAATTACAAATCAGCTGAAACCCTGAGCGTAGTAGTGATTTACAGTATGTCACCATAGTATCGGCTCGGCATGCTCAAAACTGTCTTGCACTAGAAACTGTACCTGTTTATAGAAATTGAACCATGCTAAAAGGTGCGTGAACAGCATGTAAGCTAGAGGTGTTTCCATGGTGTCATCTTGGCGTCAGGACGCGTTTGCTTTCACGACGCAACAGCACCACAGGTCAAGATTTACCTGCAGCGATCAACTTACATCTTCCTTGCTGAAGCGAAAGGGAGAACTTTTAGCGTCCCGTTTCCAATTCGGATCACAAAGAGTTTCGCTTGTGTGCTTTGCTTCTTTCAACAATAATATTTAACCCGAACATTCATTCACAGGAGGGCTGTAACATTATATGTCAGTATATATGGCACTTTAAATCACTCACCCAAGGCAGTAAAGTTGCTCCTGAGTCCACGTTTGGCACCAGCCAGTCGTTGTCCACAGGTGTTGTGCAGGCTTTGGCCAAACGCTTCTCGCGTCTCTCCGTCTCTGCTCCACTTGGCCACTGCAACAAGTCAAGGCATGTTCCTGCACAGCAGCCGGCCGGGTGCACGAGACTGCTCCTAGACCAGAAGGGGAGGAGCAAAGCTGTGAGGGGAGGGTCATCCAAAAGGCCCAGCATGACTCAGCCTGCTTGATTTGGTTTGCATGCAAAGTTTGAACACTTTTGTTGCTACACTGGACATTAAGACGATTGGCAGCCTGCCTTTCATGTCTTAACAAAAGGTGTTGGATGACATGATACAGATATTATTATGATGATTGTTGTTGTTATTATTATGAGCTTTTATAGGTCATAAAACAGAATTGTTGTTTGTCTGTGGTTGGACTTTTCTTCTTCTTCTTCTTCTTCTTCTTCTTCTTCTTCTATGGCCAGCAAGAAAAAAATACCCTTCTGGTGCTAGCATTTAATTGTAAAAGTAATATAAATATATATACATGAAGTGGTTCACACCCTGGTCAAATGTGGTAAAGTGATTTATTTGTTGAATGGGTATCTTTTCATGCTTAGAAATAACACATGAAGGTGTCAAAATATTAAAGTGTTGTGTTTAGAGAAATTCATAAAATAAAATAAAAAACACCTAGCTAGCCTACTAGAATATCTGACAGATTATTTTCAATTTAATATGAAATAATACTAATGTGTTTGGTAAAAAAAAAAAAAAGTGTTGTGACTCTTGCTTAATTTGTTGAGGATCTTTTGTTTGTTTTTCCGGAAACGTTAAAAAAAAAAAATACTTTGACAATGAACTTCATTGTTGTTTTGAAAATCATATCATTTACTGGACCATTTTGAGACTAGGCGATATTTAGCACCGGTTACACAATTTAATTGCCTGTATTGATAAAGAGTGAATAATTTCGGATGTGGAACTTTCTTGTCAAATTAACAAATGAAAATAAAAAGCTATTTATTTTACCATCTCTTAACATAATGCATTTTACAGTCATGTGCTCCATTCTTGTTGTTTCCACTTAAAACCAAATCAACCAATAAAAATAAAATCAAAACTTTAACTAAAATGTGGGCCTTATTATTAGGCCTTTTAGTGCATGGAAGCCTATTTGGTAACTCAAATTCAAATGAATGTCTTTAAGTTATACTTGATATAATTAAAAATGTAATTTTAATGTTTTTTTTAATTAAAAAGTTACATCTTGCTATGAGTGACCTATAAAATCTTAATTTAGTTATAGTGCTATGATTTATTTGTGTTCTTAATAGCCAACACTCTTACTTGTGCTTTTTAACATACTGCCAAATATATAGCCCATTAAAGCTGTAATGAGCCACTATGTTAATTCATCATATAGCATCGTACAATACAGGAATTTCTGACACGGCCTCTGATTACAATTAGAGTTTAGTCAATGACAGATATGGATTATACGGATGTGCCCAAATATGCCTCGCATGCTTTTTTCCTACTGACACACAAAACCTTGATCAGATGTGCAGATTCATCAGCGCCCGTGAGGGCTAATTATGCAGTGCTGTTATGCTGCTTGCGTACAGCCTCAGAGGAAGGGTGAAGCCAGTTCATCACTGCTGTAGTGGAAGTTGATCACTAGGCAGATTCCAGTTGCAGCGGCAAGGACCAGCTCAGCAAAACTCACCTGCTACAATATGCTCTCAGTCTGGCTGCCTGAGCATCCTGGAAGCGGCGGAGTGCGCGTTTCTCTCCACTGCATCAGGCAGCAGACTGATGACCTTATCAATGGGGGGAGCTAAGTCACTGATCTTGTGCCCAGAAAGCACTTTTAGCACTGCACAGTGTTTTTTTTTTTTTCCATCCTGACAGCGAATGGAATGGATGCTTAAAAAAATGGATGCATTGTCTGCAGACCACAGTTTTTATTTATTTGAGCCAGCGATGCAACACTGCACTGCACTGGTGGAATTCTGACTTCTTTCGCGCCATTCCTCCGAAATGTAAAGCATAAAACTGTTTGCACTTGGGTAAAATATGGACGAGCATGAGATAGGAAATCTTTCTTAGTATTGTTATTATTTATTTAACTCACTTGATGGGACATTGCGGGGGGGGGGTTGCGCAAGGAGAAAGGAACCCACAGCCCAGCAAGTTCAAAGCTTGCTGCATTGATTACATCATCGCAACTGGAGTGCTGGAATGGGACAATGCACCATCACAAGGTGGGGACTTTGGGGGGTGTAGAAATGTGTGTGTGAGCCCTTGTCTCCAAACTCAGGCAAGGTCCCATTTCGAGTGAGGTAGTCTACCTGCATTGCGTGTGTGCGTGCATGTGTGTGTGTGTCAGCACTGCAGGAAGTCAGCTGATGCTGTAGGGCATTGCAGGATTGCTGCACTGCTGCTCTCTCCCTCCTCTCCTCTTCACTCAGGCAAATTGCTCAAGGAGGAGGATGGTGATGATGAGTGCATGTGCTGCATACTTTTTCAGTAGGGGAGGGGGGGACAGTGAATGGAGGGGAATCGTAAGGTTGCAAAAAGGCACTGTGCTGGGCTACTGTACCTCTGAGAGAGACACTAGAAAGTAGAGATGGAGAGAAAAGAGAAAGGGGGGAGGAGGGGGTGGGGGGTGTTACAAGGAATATCAGGTGAGTGCGGCAGATTTCCTTTGCAGTCGTCTCTGTTGGAAGTATGAACAGGGGAAACTGCAGATGTTCCTAGATGATGTCAGCGGATGTGATGTTAGGCCGTCTTTTTTTTTTTTTTATACTAAAGTTAGCTTCTTCTTTTTTTCACTCATGTCATCCCACTGCAGTAAGGAGACATTTCTCTGGGGGAGTGAGTTTGGCAAAGAGCCGCCTGACGACTCTTTCCAAGGTCTTAGCACAGTTACCTGATGTGAACTCAGAGCGGAGTCGACCGGCATACTAAGCTGACAGGACTCACTCCGAAAATGTTGCAAATTTTGCTTGCCTGGAAACGTCACACGTGAGCATTCAGGATATCTTGGAGAACAGCTTGTATAGTGGCTCAAGACATATCCATTTATCTATACTCATCCAATACAAAAACACATGATTACTTTTCCCTACAAGCATAAAGTGAGCTGTCTCTAAAGAACAGAAGTTGTAGCGCATAACTTCATAACTGCACCACAACTCCCCTGTCCCATGCAGGATGCTGTCGCCTCACTCTCCGACCGGCCTTTGAAGCACTCATGCATCCTTTGCAGCAGTGCAAACTATCAAATCTCAACCTTCAAAAAGTAGAAAGCATGGCTTGTTCTCTCCTAAAAGTCACAACTATCCAAGTTAGCTTTTCAGTGCTTCCTTTGAAGAAGGGGAGAACCTCTCAGCAGGCACGCCGGCTGCTATTTCAAGCCGGTGCCGTGTGTGAAACATGGACGAGAGAACAGACGAGCCCAGCTGGCTGGCGAGCCATCTGGCTGGCTGACTACAGCCTGGTGGTGCAGAGGAGGCGGAAAGTGATGCGATGGTAGGCATGCACATACGCTGTACTTAGATCAGCCGCTTGCAAGGCCGGTTTCAAAAGTGCATCACGAACAGGGAGATGTAAGTAGGTGGCAAACGAGAGGAATGAAACGCATACCTGCAGACGAGTGTCGGGCTGCACCATCAGCGGGAAGGAGCGGGAAAACTTCAGTGAGCCTTTTCGTGTGGTGATGTGTCTTCACGGTGCTGCAAAGTTGACTGCAGCATTACCTCCTGAACAAAATGACATTGTTTGCACTCTCTCTCTCACTCTCCTTCCCTCCTCCTCCTCCTGTGAGCACCCCGCCCCCCATCCTCCCTCTCCTCTGCACGCTTGCTGGCAGCCTAAAGTGCACAGCTCAGCAGTGTTCCCCTACTGCCGCAGCAGATCCTGCATGAGCTCTGCGTATCCAAGCGGGATGGGACTTTTAAAGGGGACTGCAACCTCCAGGGTCAACCTCCTCTCTCTCTCCCTCTCACTCTCTTCCTCCTCTCGGTCCTCCTCGCAAAGCCCTTTTGGCTCTTGTCGTCACTCTGCAAAAACCTCTGAGAGTGATACTCACCCGAAACAGGACTTCTTACATCCCATAAGAGAGTGAAATCAAATCTCAACACAGAGAGTATCACCTGCATGTGATGTGCATGGGACGCTTCTGTGACCTTGAAAGCTTAAAAAAAAAAAAAAAAAAAAAAAAACTAATTCAACCATAAATTCGCACTGTCTGACTAATCTTCCCAAAATCAGAACTGAAGTCTTACAAGCCACAAACTCAAAAGTGGAATAACATGAAAAATTCAACTTCTCCAAAGTCAAATGTCCTCAAAACTCCATTTATCCATCCATTTTATATAGGTTACTACTTACTTACTTACTTTGTTTGTTTGTTTGTTTGTTTGTTTGTTTGTTTGTTCATTTTTCCTTTCGGACAGCATTGTGACAATCAAACCTTTCATCCAACAATTTTATAACTTTATAAGTTACTACTTTACAGGTTAGCTGGAGCCTATCCCAGCCACTGATCTGAATATATGACTGGATAGCCGATAGGCCAAGACTCTTGAAGTCGCGAGGCCACCATATTGCTCCTCCCAAGAAACTTTTCTCCGCATACGATCCTATACATTTACAGTATTGTAATTGAAGATTTGAGACAGTACTTAGTAGAACAGTATGATTTATCATGTTTTCAATTTGTTAAACATAAACAAGAGCTTTACAACTTGCCTTAAATACATGTATAAATTATATGGTTAATGTTTATAGGAGGAAACTTGTATATTTTTTTAAAGTAAAGAGTTCTAACTAATTCAACAAAATATGCCTCTGCCAAATGTAATATTGAGGTCTAAGGAACTGGGCGATAAAAGACAAAGGGGGTCTTCAAAGCAGCACTTTTTTTTTTTTTTTTTACTTGTTAAAAAATAGTAACCACCCCACAACTCCGTCACCCCACCCCCGACCTTATACTAACTGCCTACGAGCTATATATGTCTCATCTATACGTATACTGTATAGTTTAGTCTGCTTGCGTGATGGGAGGAGCAAGATGGCCGACCTGTGACTTCAACGGCTTGCACAGGCGTGTATGGGCTATCGGCTATCCAGTCATATACTGTATTCAGATCAGTGATCCCAGCTGACTTTGGATTCGCCAGTCAATCACATACAGTATAGCCAACTTATTAACCTAGCGCCAGCAATGCGACGTGGCCGAACCTGACTAAACTTTCGAGTAGTGTTGAGGGACATTAACAAGTAGAATCACCTCTGAATTTTTGTCAAAATTGCTAGAAAATGTCAACAAGTCAGGCTCAGATAATAGACAGGTCCTGAGCTGAGTCTAATGCTATTTTGAATAGAAATAATCCCCTCCAAAATGAGTTTGAGATTTTCGATCTAACTTTAATTCATTCCAAGAGCAACTTTGCACTTAATGGCAACTAGCTTTTAGGTTGCTCTTGTTCTTAGCTACCATTGCTTATCTACGTGTTGCACTTTTTGTAACAACTGGACTTCCATCTTCTTAGATGGATAGCTGTCGATCAACATTAAACTCCCGTCTCATCTTGACCCAGGTGACACACTAGATTAGAAGAACATGTATTAGCAATCGTGTAAAAGTAAGTTTTACTTTTTTTGTTTTTATTGAGTCTTATACGTTATTTTGTTCTTGTGTGCTTTGTCCTCTATGTGCTCATGCTTGCAGCATTAATTACCCTTCAAGGGACAAAGAGTTGCTGCTTATTCTCACTCGGCTCGTGGATGTGTTGGAGCCTATGACAACTGAATTTAATGAAATAACTACATTTAAAATTTCATATTCACCTGTGTGCTAGAAAGCAAAGCGTGGAGAGCATCTTTTGCCGAAATGCATGGGTGCAGTGTGTTTGTGGGACAACCAATCATTGCCAACAGCTTATATCCACATCGTGTCCCTTTTATTTATTGTTGCCTGTTTCCTCTCTTTGTGGCAGTCCGCTTCTTTTTCGACAATCACGGCATATTTTTGTGGTTCACTTAAAAAATAATAATAATAATAATTTAAAAAAAACAGCATATTGTATGTAGTACCTTAAAACCCATGCTAACTTTAGCTTACTTTTATTGTCATTTATCTCTTGTGACTGCAGTGTTCTTTGCCCCAGCTTTGGAACAAACGGGTAGTCAAAGGTGTTTGACTATGAAGGCTCCACTGTCCTTATTCTGCATTCATCTTTTTTCATTTTCACCCAAGACTGTTTGACTCCAGCTGGCTAGCGTGAACGCACTGACTAGAGTACAAACGTTTGGTTTCAGCGAAGTCTGCGAACGGTGTGTATGAGCTATCTGTGTATGAGCTATCAGCTTTTGCTGCAGCAGTGCAGCACTTTGTTCTTCTCACTGCAGGAGGACATGACTTTGAGCAGCCTCGAGCCAGTCTTGAACCCGCTTAGTGTGTGGAGTTTTTCTCTCTTGTTTATATATCTATTTATTTATTTTGCAATATTCTTCTTCACTGTGGCATGCACTTACTGTTTTACTCGCATCACTATTTAGTGACCTTATACAGTGCAGATTGCTGAATCACCATGGTGAATCTCACCCATTCATATTTGGGATCAACCCCGAGCTACTTGCCACTTTTCGGATCAGTTGCTGTCAGTAGGTTAGCAAAAACAGCTGTATTGCACTCCTATGAGAAAATAGCTTGCATGCATGTCAGCATGCAGTGCTGCTTTACTGCATGAGTCTGCAGAGTCCTCTGCACACCTGCAGAGAAAATGCTTCCAACAGCAACTCTTTCATTCCACCAGCAGCATTCTCAGTAATGGCATGAACAAACTACAATATGTTTTAGATCTTTTATTGAGTTACAACAATGATTCCTAACCACTTAATGTGTCGTGGGAAATTATCAATTCATTCATTCAGTCTCTGAACTGCTTATCCTCTCCAGGGTCGCCCAATTACACTTAAGTTATCGTAGAATTATTTGAGGAATGTATCCATGTTCATCTATCTATGCCAGTGACAAACAGCGGCAGGCAGAACAATTAGATGCTCTTCCGCTAAATGGCAGAAGGTAAATTAATTATTAACCTGTGTGACCACTTTTTTCCCCACCTTTTTGTTTTGTAGTCTGCCCTTTTCTAATGTAAAAAAATGTGCCTTAAAGTGGAAGTCAACCTTAAACATTTCTTGACAATAATATGTGACCTCAGTCTTAATATGACATTCGGATTAATATTACATTTGTGGAATATGAGTTATGAAGCAAAATCCAGCCATTTTCTATCTCAGGGGCCGGCCATTTTGCTACTTGTTGTCAACTGAAAGTGGCATCACAGTTGCTCATGGCTCAGGCAACGACCAATCACAGCTCACCTGTTATCTTTAACTCAGCTGTGATTGATTGTTACGTGAGACCTGTGATTTCATTTTCACTCGACAACAAGTGGCAAAATGACCTGATGGATGGAATTAACTCACATACCACTAACACAATATTAACCAGAATACCATATTTAGACTAGTGGGGCTGCATAGAACATATTGTCAAGATTATTATTATTTTTTTTTTAACTTCCCCTTTAATTTCCTCCATAAAAGTAAATCTCTGCGTTATGTACCTTGCAAATTTCTCATATTACTGCCTGTGCTGAAATCTTTCACCGATACAGTACATTACTCTAGATTTAGACATACAGTATGAGCCCATGGCAGATGCCAACAGTCTATCCTTGTCCCCACGCGCCGTACCTGGTTATAACGGTAACAGATGGCAGCACTGAATGTAGGCCATAAATCAATGCAAATCTTCAGACTAAACAAGAAGTTTTGTTGAAGGATATGAAGCAATCCATGAATGTTGTATGAATGAAATGTTGAGGACATAATACATTTTGTATTGTGATGTTACAATTTCTTATAGCAACATGTCAAGTTATTTTGTCCAATTACCACAAGGATCAAGAATTATGTTACGCTTTTTAAGCCGTACACATAGACATGATGATTGTATGATGATTTAACACCTTAATGGTGGGCAGGCAATCCAGAGACACAACTATTTGTATATTAAACTGTGCATTTTCCATATGTCCCTTTGAAGCAAGGTCCTCTGTATATTGTCCAAGACTGCAGCAATTTGGTAAAGACAGCAATGCATCGCTGAAGAGCCAAGCGACTGACGCTGCATGCTATCATTCACAGTCGCTGCATGCACTTTTCCCAGCCAGGAAGGAGCGCTTAATCGATGTCTGAAGTGGAGGCAGTGAGCATATCTGCTTTACCCTCCTCCACTGTAGGAGAGCCCTGAGATTATCACTTAGCTCAGCACATTGCTGCGCTGAAACATTGGCTTTTTCATCAGGAGATGGACCCAGTGAAGAGTCATTTGAGAAGCCAATGAGATCATTTTACATTTGCTAATAATTGCATTTCTTGTTATTTAGGAAGCCCTCGGTACAATTTGAATTTTGTTTGAAATTAAAAAGAGAATAAAGCGCCTGAATTTACTCAGTTTACACGCACACAATCAGGCTGTGTCACTCCTGTATATGATTTCTAATAGCTTTCTGTCTCTGCTCATCTTGCTGGTATTCTCTGTTTGCTTAACTGCATTGCATGAAATTACCTGGGTTTAATGGTGAACAATCACCATGAGCAGCAGCGTTTCGGTGTAAAAGTGGACATAATTCATACACACAAAAAAAGCCAACTGAAGTTCTGTAGGTATGACCTCCTTGAAATAAGAAATAAATAAAACTGCTTTGACAGACATAATTCTACCAAATTACCAGATTTATATGTATCATACTACAGACGAAACAAAACGTAATGCTTCACTCTTAACAAAAAAAAAAAGAAAAAGTCATGCAATGTCCTACCTATCTCGTAATGTTTCCTATATGGTGAGGTGAAGCTTCATGATGATTTCACCACTTGAGAAATGGTTGAATTCTCAATAATCACAGATAGATGTATCATAACTACATAATGTGTGATGCTGCTGCATAGATAAAAAAAAAAAAAGTCTGTTTTGACTCTTGGGAATGACTAGGAATTATAATAAATAAATAAGTAAATAAAACGTATGACCAAATGTCTTTAGATGAAGTGTACAGGTCTAATACTATATTTATTCAGTGTGTGTATTTTTTTTCACTAATGTTAGTGTCATATAATATAGCAGGTTGCATAATGTTTTTCTGTCACTTTTGGGAAAATAGCACGGTTGTTAGCAGGTGGAGGACAGTAAAAGTGTATGTTGAGACAGGAAGCGGGCTTAATATTCTTGTTTAACTTGAACCACAACACTAGGACAATACAACAAAATGGTGGAGAATTTATTCATTTGCATAATGGTTTCCTCACTGATTTTGGTTTTAAGTGATCCCCTTTATTTTATTTATTTATTTTACACAACCTCTCTCCAGCCTCTGAAAACACCCTTTCGCATGGTAAATTGGGGCAATTGTTTCCTTTTCCAGTGAGGTGTTCCTATTATTGTTTGCAATTTCTATGGGATACAACAATAAACACCTCACTATTGAATATAATCGAATTCAGGCACTCGCCCTGGGCATCCACTGAGAACAAATGTCCTCTTCTACCTGAATGCCAATATATATACAACAGGAAACTCCATATAGGGTGCACGGGCTAGCAATTAGCATCCATGTGGCAGTGCTGATACCCAGCAATGGAGATGTGAATATCAATTGTACTGTCATTTAACACTTGTAGACAGACCAAATAACAATACTCACAGGCTCTGCATAGAAAGCCTAATAGGCTATGACTGCCACACTGAGAAGCTAAGAGTGGAGCTGAACCTCCAGTATACAATATAGCCATACATCTGTCAAAGGGTATTTTTTTTAATTAAGAACATCATGATTCTATTTAATTTTGATTATTTAGGTTGAAATTCAATTTGAAATTGATTTCAAAGTTTTGATGTATATTTGTATAGCGCTTTTAGTTGTTGACAATGTGTATTTATTTTGATGCCCATGTGAACTGAACGTCGATTTCTACTAACAAAATATTGCACAGTAATAATAATAATAATAATAATAATAATAATAATAATAATAATGATAATAATGATAATATAAAAAAACATTGCAGTTGGATATGATCACTGAACTAACGCTTAAAAAGTGTTGGGGTGTGGGGACTAAAGGATGCCATCTGGCCATGTCGCTGAACAGATTCTGAGACGTTGCTGAATTGATATTGAATTGTGAATGGAATACAGAATTGTTGTGAATAGATATTTTTACCAACCCCTAGTCTGTCTAATACTGCCCCCCGGTGGCCAAGGCGCACACACCAAAATGAGCAGCACAAATGAAGAATTATGACAAAAACGATTCAATGTATTTTAATTGTATTTAATTATGTCATTACTGTATGTTTTCACAAAATATAATATTAAGGAGTGCCATTTTCTATTTTCATTGAAATAACAAATTTGTGCTTGTACCCTTTTTTTTTTTAGTAGGGGCTGCTGGCACAGACTAATGGCATTAAGGTAAGATACACTTTTATTTATCCCACAGTGGAGAAATTCACAGTTAGCAGCAGCAATATACATCATCATACATAATGAATAAATAATATACATGTATATTTGAATATGTATAAATGTCTGTATGCAATATATGAAACACACCTATTACATATACATTCTCATTCACTGCAATGCGAAAAGATGATTTGAGAGACAGGTGTTTGAGTTACGAGTGTGGTAAATGAACATATTAAACCTGCATCTCAAGGCACTACTGTATAATGAAAGTTTCTCTTTTTTTTATTATACACTATACAATTTAGCATGTTTACTCCACATTGGCTGTTTACTCCACATTGGCTTCCGTATTAATCTGCAATTTTGCAAATTAGCTTAATCAAATTTAAAGTAGAATTTAAACACGCACGCATACAAACACTTTAAATATAAATAAATAAATGAATAAATAAATAAATAAATAAATAAATAAATAAATAAATAAATACCGTTTGTTTGTTATAGGGTTTCCCAAATACAAAATAAATGTGATAAACAAATAAAATAATACTGTTAAAAACAATGACATGACTTAACATCTGGTTGTCTTAAAAACATTAAAAAAAAACATGCAAAACGTTGTAATTGCGGGATGAATGGCCATCAGAAGGTTGCACGGGTGGAGCGAGTTGTGTTGTGCGCCTTTGGTGGTGACGAGGACTGGGACGGAGACGGGGAGGTCCTAACGAACACATAGCAGCTGGGAGCACTTCACCACGTGACCCGAGATATGTTAGCTAGCAGCCATACTCACTTCACCTAATTCATGTCGTCCGGACTCGGATGGGCAAAGGTAAGCCGACACGGAAATACATCTCAACAACACCCAAACGCTAAACTGGCACACGACGTTGCTTCCGTTTAGCTGATTCTTAACGCAAGTGGTGTAAAAACGACAACAACAACAACAAAAACGCCTTTCAATTAGCCGTTTTTACTAGTCGTGCGGTAGCTGCCCAAGCGTCTCGTTCTCTCTCATGCTAGAGTCCCATTTTTCATCATTATTGTCGAAAACACAAACACCTGCTAGTGTCTCCGTCCAGTTGAGACGCCGGAATCTGGTTGGCGGCCCCTCATTTTTACGAGTTGTTTTCTTTTAGCAGCTTTTGGCTCTTGCTAATACGTTTTGTGATGTGTGTGTGGATTGTGTGTGCGTGTGTGTGTGTGGGTGTGCGTGTGTGGGTGTGCGTGTGTGTGTGGGGTGGGTGGGGGGGGGGGTAGTATATGTCTTATTCCGAGCCCACCGTCATATTGAGTTCGAGATAGCACATTAGAAAA
>NC_135412.1:37043989-37136489 GCF_051991245.1 Festucalex cinctus | reverse complement strand
ATTTTTCAATAAGCCTGTTTATTTTTAAGTTGTTTTGTTCTGTTAGGGGTGTTTATTTGTTTTTGTCGTATAGTCACACTTTACCAAGGGGTGTGGAAATGGTGAAGTGCGAGCCCCAACAGTGTGCAACTGAAGATGTTTTAATCTTTCTGAATACTGGACAAGCATTCAAAAAGAGATTGTTTACATTCAGATGCTGGCCACCTGCTGCTTGCTTTTTCATCCCCCCGTTTTCCAATCATTGAGGAGACATGACCCACTTAAATGGTTGTTTACTTGCATTAGAAGACAAGCGAAGGCCCTTCTCAATGAACTCTTGTCTACAATTCAATTAGAGGCCTTCCCAGCAGCACATTTCCCCATTGCACAATCTTGCTGCACAACATGCCTAAAATCATAAATGATGCATGTTTGGAAGGGAAAACTTGACAAGTCTCACTTAGCGTGAAAACTATACAAAATGGTTTACAAATGAGAACTAGTGAGATCATTTTTGATCAAGTTGTAGGCAACCAGTGTGTCAAATGTAGACTTCTTTAAGTCTTAAGTTGGTTTAATGGACAATTGTGTTCAAACAATCTGTCCATGTGCTCAGGGTGACTTTATTTTTGTGGACCAGGGAATTTATTTATGTCTCAATGACATCACTTCAGCGCCCGAAAAAAAGGAAAACGACTTGCTGCACATTGGTTATCAGAAAGGCTTTTTGAGGTTACTGTGGCAAATGATAGGATCTTTCACAAAGTACGGAGCGGTAAGCAGCGTCACGTCACAATGACGTCAAACACTACACGCGTTCAACGTCGTTGCTACAGCAACCTGTCAGATGGGTCAATAATGTGGCTCAGGCTGGACAGTCAACCCGAAAAATCGGATTTGCCTGCAATCTGAACACTGAACGTAGCCTTAATACACAAGGATATGGGGAGAAATTTGTCTCAAAATAATTCACACAAATATTTGGGGTTTTCACGGGTGTTTTTGAGATCCACAAATATATGCGTGAATCCCATGATATTCATGGGTTTCAGATCATGAAACATATTTGCGATTTTCATGCGTTTCTCAGATCCACATTCACAATTTTTCACACATTTTTTCCACATCCATGAATATAATATATCCATGATTTTCACGTTTGTTTAATTTACAAATAGTAAGTCATGATAAATGCATACACGTTAAACGCGTGAAAATTGTGAATGTTTGTGGATCTTAAGAAACACGTGAAAATTGCGGATATAATTTGTGAATCTAAAAAAGCCTTAATATCATGGGACAGGATCTCGTTCCCTTTCACTCGGTGTCACTTCAGGTTAACATTTTGCTAAAAGCTGTCATGAACCTGATTTTAAATAAATAAATAAATAAATAAAAATGCCAACGCCACAGTAGTTAGTTTTATAGTAAACTCCAACTAGGTTGTCAAACCTTTCCATAGCATGCTTTATACACTTGATGCTTGTAACACAATCTGAGTGCTTTTACAACACAGGAACTTAAACAGCCTATCTCTTTCAGTGAGCTGAAATTTTCATAGTGATAGTTTTGTTGTATAACTAAATGATACTGCAGGTGCATGTTTTTTTTTTTTCCCATTTATGAATCCAAATAAATAGACTAAAATTGAAACAATTACTAAGTTTCCACTGGCCACAATAAAGAAAAAGTGTTTAGGATGCTTGAATGCAAAATTGTTTAGTGAACTGGTTAGTCTAACTTGCTATTCTTTTTCCATCTTTGTCTTCCCAGGTAGGCTGTCCAAACCACATCTTGACCTCAAATCAGAGACAGGTGAACAAAAACCTGCTTCTTGGATTGCATGAGTACAGGAGTAGACCAGTGCTTGACTACTCCCCCATTGGACTTTGAGGAGGGGGGAGGAGGAAGACGACGACTAGGCCGCTGCCATAAATACCCATAGTATGGGGCAAAAAGTCCCAGTCGGTATTAAAACTATTGACATGCGAGATCCAGCATTCAGCCCCCTGAAGCTGGAGCTACAGGCCTTGAATCACACCAAGCCTTCTCGGCTGGACCTTCTGCTGGATATGCCGCCCGCCAGCACGGACGTCCAGGTCCAGCACTCGTGGAACAATGACGACCGCTCGCTCAACATCTTTGTCAAGGACGATAACAAGCTAGTTTTCCACAGGCACCCCGTGGCGCAAAGCACGGATGCCATCCGGGGCCGTGTTGGCTATACAAGAGGACTGCATGTGTGGGAAATCAGCTGGGCCATGCGTCAGAGAGGCACACACGCTGTAGTGGGTGTGGCAACAAGCGACGCGCCGCTCCACTCGGTGGGCTACAC
Organism: Festucalex cinctus; assembly: GCF_051991245.1. NCBI lineage: Eukaryota > Metazoa > Chordata > Actinopteri > Syngnathiformes > Syngnathidae > Festucalex > Festucalex cinctus. Next base: position 37,134,175 of record NC_135412.1, on the reverse strand, counting down.
GGCGCTGGTAGGAAGCAACAGCGAGTCTTGGGGTTGGGACCTGTGCAGGAGTAAACTCTACCATGACAGCAATCATTCTGGAAAAACGTACCCGTGCTTCCTGGAGCCAGATGACACTTTTATCATACCGGACTCCCTCTTAGTGGTTTTGGACATGGACGAAGGGACTCTAGGTTACATTGTAGATGGTCATTACCTGGGGGTGGCCTTCAGAGGACTCAAAGGCAGGAAGCTATACCCAGTGGTGAGCGCTGTGTGGGGACACTGTGAAATACGAATGCGGTACATAAATGGACTTGACCGTAAGTACAAGCTGCTGACATTTACATAGATTTGATTTACTCTGTTCAGCTTTCATACAATCCATGGGAGTGTTTATATTTGCAGTTCAGAGATGGTGGCGAGAAAGAAACAGATGTCACTCATGTCACAGTAACATTCTTGGTTTTAAATGATCATGTATACGTACGTTGAATAGTTCAGTTCTCTACTATAAAAAATCATCTCCATAGGTGTTTCTCAGGCCATTTTGGAATTGTGCTTTGTGATTTAACTGAAGGCAAACATGTGCAATAATCATGCTTTCTAATAGGCAATAATCATGCTTTCTAATAGGGCAATAATCATGCTTTCTAATAGGAGTGCACCAATCACAATTTTCTGGCCGATCTTCGATCTTTTAAAAAGACTGACCTGCCGATCCCCCTTTCTTTCTTTCTTTCTTTCTTTCTTTCTTTCTTTCTTTCTTTCTTTCTCTCTCTCTCTCTCTCTCTCTCTCTCTCTCTCTCTCCCCCCCCCCCCCACGCGCTCTCCCTCCCTCGCTCTCTCTCTCTCTCCCACGCGCTCTCCCTCTCCCTCTCTCGCACGACCTCGCTCTCTCGCACAACAAGCAGCATACACCTTCAGTGTTTGAATCTTTTTAATGGAAAACACTGAAAAATATCTGTGAAATATGTTTGAACTGCACATGAAGTTGTTCTCTCAAGTAAAAATGAAAAACCTATTGGTCATCTCAGCAGAAGAGGACAGTGACTGACTTTTTCAGATGTTTGAGGGAGATGAGTGTTGATGGAATAGGTAACACATCTGGATACTAAATGAAAACTACATTGTTTTATTTACGGTAATAGACACAACTTCTTTCGATTACGCATGAAAAATAGCTTATGGCGTTGCCAAATTTGAAAGCAGTCAAAAAGACTCCCTTTGATAGTTCTAGCCTATCAGGAATATTTTGTATGAGTGGATGTGATGCTGTGTTTTGATTCATTTGTAAGATCCAGCACATTCTTGAACAACTCTCTTCTCCCCCCACCCCCTTGTTTCCCCAGCCGAACCTCTGTCTCTGATGGACCTGTGTCGACGCTCGGTGCGGGTGGCTCTAGGGCGAGAGCGTCTGAGTGAAATTCACAGGCTGCCCTTGCCGGCCTTTCTCAAGAACTACCTGCTCTACCAATGACGGCGGGTTCAAGTTCAATAGTAGCTATACCCCTCCCCTTCTCCCTCTCTTTTCTCTCTTGTGCTTCTCTGGGATCTTTCTTTGGTCAAACTTGTTTGACAGCATTTCTGAAGCCTGTTGGACAGACTTTGGCTCATGGATGTTTCAAGTATGTTTTTGTTATAGTGGCTGGACTCACTTTTGAGGTTCTTATCCTATTTTAATGACGTGTCCAGTTGTACTCTTAACTTAAATGAAATCAGGAATCACTGAGCTCTATGCACATGCTGATTTTGGGGGTGTGGGGTGGGAGAGGGTATGCCTTGACGGTCAAGCCATTTGTGGTCATTGTCATGTAAGACTAAAGACTGTCTTGGGAATATTTTTGATCGCAATAAACAGAAATTTCACTGACGTGTAGTTGCGGTTGTGCAATGGCCACAAGATGGCAGCATTTACGTGCACCATGCAAACAATAGCGTGAGACGAGCTCCAGCTCAGCCTTGTCCGTGCTATAAAAAATAAAATGGATGGGTGAAAGTGGTGTTTTTGTTTGTTTGTTTGTTTGTTTTTTTTAAGAAATAATTTTTAAATAAATGAAGACATTTGTGGTTGTGATTGAACAGAGATGCTTACCATTCCAGTCTGACTAATGTAGCAAAATGTTAACCTAGTATCTCCTGTCCACTCTCAACGCATCTTGACAGGAACTACTACATCGGCAAAAATCTTCTGAAATATGTCACTGTGATGATTCATTGCATGTATCTGCATATCTGCAAGAAATTATTCTCTTTGCAATAGCATTGTTTTAAAGCCTTTTTTTTAAATTTGTTTCTTAGTGCCATTTTGACTTGTGGTGATCCCACTTTCACTGTCACAGTTTAGCACACAAAGTTAAAAAAACAAAACACTTTGAGATGTCTGAATGGAACCGGCACATATCAGGACAAATGTTTTGCTAAAGGGGGGAGGAGGAATTAGATTTTGTTTTATATAGCAACAAACTACGTTTACAGTACCACGATTGACAAAAGTATAACGACAATCCACAAAGTGCTGCGCTGATGTCATACAAGTGAAGTCCCATGCTACCATAATTGTCAAATGCCGTACAGCACCATCATCTCATACCTGTTGGTTTTGGTGTTTGTAAACATGCAGCTCTATCTTCACTCAGCACTCCAAGTGCCACAGCTGTCTTTTCCTTACTGCTTGCATTTTATTTGTATTTCTTGATGTAGATGTGTTTGTATGTAACTATTAAAGATTATTTCCTGTTCAATCTGTGGATTTTTTTTTTTTTTTTTTTTTGTTAAAATATATTGGGTCAGTTTAAATGGTGAACACAGGTTGCATGAGCTGGTGGTGGGTATGTTTTACAAGGCAAGATAGTAGTCACAACGTGCTGGTGCCGATAGACCTAGCAACCTTTTAGGAACGTAGTGACTGCTAATAGTAATGTTTTTGTTGTTGTTGTTGTTGTTGTTGTTTTTTAAGTGCATCCTCCCAGCTTTGAAAGTACGTACTTTGCCAAAGTAGCATGAATTTTTTATTTTTTATTTTTATATATATTTATGCATGGTGAAGCAGCTTAATGAATAATTTGGGGCTTGTTAGATCCATTTTATTGAATGATGATACTTGATGACACATTACATTTCCGAAATAAATTATTCCGATTTCCCCATAGCTGATAATAATAGATCTATTATAGCAAGGGTTAAATACTTAACCTTAGGTGAAATATTTAATAATAGTGTGGGCTATTACTGTCAGAGTTAAGTCACAATAAAGACACTAGACTAGGCACGTGACAAAAGTAGGCTATATTGTAAAACTGACTCTAAATGTCCCATGTTGCAATGAAACACTTTTTGTGCGAAATTGTGCTAAAACAAAATCGAATCTAAATGTTTGGATGTGCATTGTTCTAAACGAGACCAGGTTAAGTGGGATATGTGGGTTGTAGAACGTATTTGTGCCCATCCCTGTTGTATTAATTTCAGATACCGAGACAGACAAATTCTCTTAGTGGTGGTGAAAGGTTTGTGTATTTATTAAGACCTGCATTGGAACTACATTGCACTTCATAACAGCTATACACTACTATAATTATGATTGGACAGACTATTCCATTACCCATATACATTACAGCTGCATGTTTCATATTTGCTCAGTTGGTGTCAGAAGCTCTGGTGTCAGCTGGTGTAACCCAAGACCAAACAACCTTGCTCAAAATCACTACAGTGCTGAGAGTATTTGGCTCTCAAATATACAAACGTTGAGATATATATATATATATATATATATATATATATATATATATATATATATATTTCAAATTGTTCTGCGGGCATACCCTTCACTTGCTCTTTATGGTCCATGGAGCAGCACTTGTCACATGTCCACTTAAGTCCAAACCAGCAACATTCTTTATTGTTGTTCTCCCAGAAGGAAAGATCACATTGCTTTTCTTGTCTTATCTCCTGTTATTTCCCATTCTCATCACAGCTAGAGGAGGCTAACTGCTGGTAGATAAACATCTAGCTAGTAAACATAAGGATGTACTATTGCAGCAAGCGATGGCGTATTATACAACTCAACGAGCATAATAACAGTGGAACTGTTATATATGTCCTTGAAAAAGTATTAACTCAATACGTATGCATGTATGGTGATATTTCTGTGACCCAGACCTACTGCTGTATTGTTAGATATTATAGACAGGTATGGACTTAAGTAGACTAAAAAGGTAAAAACACAATTTTATTATCACTTATTTCCACAATTTGAGAACTTTGGAAAATGAGGGGGAAAAAAGCCTCTTCTCACAATATGGTTTCCCTCTTTCATTAACAAGGGCCTCCATGTCGCTGCTTTTCCTGTTTTTGTGCTTTATTTTTTCCCTTTTGTGTAGACATCTGCTGTAGTTAGAAAAAGTATGAACCGTATTTTGACAAGTAATGAGTAGCAATTACTGTTTTCAAACCTAGTGAGTAAAAGTAAAACCTCTTCAGAGAAGTAAATATAAATATTCAAGTAAAGCACCTGAAAAATATTGTAGCTTCCTTCAGCATGCTGTGCAGCGTAGCTTGTAAAGTTTTTTTTGTTTTGTTTTTTGTTTTTGTTTTGTTTTTTGTTTTTCATGTGATGATCATGTCTTTGCCGGTCGCAGCTTTGTGGAACAGGTTACTGCTCGGAGGAATAAAAGCGATTAAGCGCCTCAGCAATTGTGTCATCTACATATGAGGATGTTACAATATAAGGCTAGTAAGCTGATTTGTTGACAAATAAGGAGAAATTCAACATCGCCATAAGCAACCACTGTTAATAACCAATAACCACCATCTCTGTCAGTTTCACAACAGATCCAACACGAAACACGATAGACCTCGTGCTCCTTTTGTCTCACGGTTTGTAGCAACGCAAGGCACGACTTGAGAAGGTCACAGACGCGGTGCACCGAGCACGTGCGACTTGCGTCACAGACAACGCCCTCATCCGGCCCACTGACGTCATCGTGGGTGACGCCTCCTCACAGTAGGTCTGCCTCAGTGCCTCTGGCTGACAGCTCCGCCCAGCCGGTTCACAGAGACCCTGCACTGTACACGTGAAAAGAGTGCTCGGATCATCGAATCTGTCTGCGTTAAAGCGAGTTTAATTGGACATATCACGGTAGTATGGTGGCTATTTGAAAAGACCAAAAAAAAGAGGAAGATGGCCCAGAAAGACACGCTTCTGCATCTCTTTGCTGGAGGGTAAGTTATTGTAATGCTACTGCCTTTAAACGGGCAATTCCACACGTCTATCCAAAATAAAATAAATAAATAATAATAATAATGTTAAAATAACAGTAAGCGAACAGTTACCGGGCTCATACTACCGGGCCGCAAGCCGGCGCGCTAACGGGCTAGCTGGCATTAGCATTTCATTATCATTCGGAGCTAACGTTTTTGTATGTTCCTACATTACTTCTATTCTTATATATATATATATGTCTTCCCCATACCGACTTCCGAATAGTGTCTGTGCGTTTTAAACTCCTTACACCGGTAAGGAAACCTACTTGTCATTCAATCACTCGGCAACATCATACACATTATCTCATGATTCGCCCTCGCATTAGCTAGCTAACCTTAGCGCGCTGTATGTCAATCGGGCGTCACGTTCAGAGCGGATAGCGTTGCGTTCTGTGCTTGAAATGCTCCATTAAACTGCCAGTGTAAAGTTGAAGCTTTTAGCTAGCGGTTTCTTGGCACGATGGCGGATCCCACGGGTTGTTCTAGTCTGCTGCTGTTATGTAACGAGAAGGCTGTTAGCCAGGCAATGGTTGCTGGTGTACACATAAACGTACTAACGCTAAAAGTGAAAAGTCACGACAACTTTGGCAGTGGCTTCAATTACACCATCCTCTGGTCGCAAGGTCAAAGTTGTTAGTTTCAACTTTCTACCATAACGTAGACCAGTTTTTCCCGACGAGGCACATATTTTAACATTAGGGGGGAAAAAAATCCCGGCGTGCCATCAAACAAAAATGTCACAATCAGTACTATAAATACTCTGAAATGAATGGCTGAATCTCATCAAACAAAAATGTCACAATCAGTACTATAAATACTATGAAATGATTGACTGCATCTCATCTCAATTTACTCATAAATTTACTTAGCTTTTGTGAAATGCATATGTTGTTGGACACAAAACTATAACGGTTTTCAGTTGTATTAAGTGCAGCAGATTGTTTACGCAGGTTAATTGTACCTGTACTACCTTCAGTCATCTTAGTAAAGCACATTTGATTTTTCTGCTTGTCATTATACATTGAAGGCATAACTAGATGAGCAAAGATGCATTATTTGTAGTAGATGAATAATAATTGTTGGGGTTGAAATTGGAAAACTTTCTGCAGCACACCTGATGATCTCAGATAGGATGCAGCACAGTGGTTGGGAATGATATGACATACATCCACAAATTTACCATGTGACATTGACTAAAATAAATAAATAAATTAATTAAAAAAAGAAGCTGTTGGGAGTGACATGATCTGGCCAGTTTACTCCCACACCAAAACCTGCTTCGCACTTAGCCATTTTCAAAATCTGATGTCATTGTCACAAGGAACGGATTGCTAGTGAATGGACAATAAGGTCAAATGTGTCAATGGTGGAGATTTTACTGGTACATACAGACTTGGTAATGTGACTGAACTACGGATGCACAGTGTGAGTACTGGCCGAGTACCAGTAGTTTGTTACGTGTTGAAAATGTTTCATACTAATCAAACAATGTTTTAGAAAAATTGCAAACTTTTCTTGAACAAGGATTCTAACACAAACGTTAATTCCCCTAGAAATCTGTTGAATAATGTTGTACAGAAAGCAATAAACGCTTTCATCTCTTTAATCACAAACTGTAACTGAATGCTGTTCCGTCCGTGACTGCTAGTGTAAACATGAATGGCGGCTGCTCTGAAACGCAAGCTGGCATTAATTACGTGGCAAATGGATCAAAGATAACATCTAAGCAAACCAAAATACAATGGAAAGTGACACGGAGATGCATGGAGTTAACTGCAACACACTTTCATCTGCCCAACAGAAAACAGATGTAAGTGTGTTTAACTGATGTGGAAAAAGTATCTGCAGAAGGTCATTTTAAATGGTGACACAGTCCACAGTTAGCTCATAACAATTCATCAGAGCTGTTATGAGCACATTGACAAGACATAAAACATGAACTCAGTCTGACCACCTAATTAGCAATTATCGTGGACCATCAAAGAAACACGACTCACGTCCGTGTAATGGAAACTCGTTGCTTGCCTGGTTGGCAGTCAGCAGCCATAGATACAACTCGCGCGGCAGTTGCCTTCCAAGTTCATCTTGCTTCTATGTAGAATCTAATTTGCAGTAGCGGTATCAGTGTGTACCATATCAGTATCGAGGCATCCCTAACCTCAACTAAAAGTATTAAGAACTTCCACTATAGCACTATATTTATTAAGCCAAGGTTTCGTTTCAGTTTACATTAGAAAAATGTCACCGCAGACCACCAAACAAAAAGGTGACAAAAGTTACTATATACTATATGTATACTGAAATAATGATGATCTTGTCTGTTTTGTTACACATTTACTTACTGCAATCTGGGTCTGGTTATTTGAACGTAAATGTTTTATACTTTCTGGAATTGAAGGACACTCACACGCACAGATCAGAGATTTCAGAACAATTAAGTGCAATTTTATCATTTCCTGTGGCACAGTGTTTAGGAATCACAAATGTGAAGTTATGGTTTTCCTCCAAGCAAAAGGAAACTGGTCACTAAAGGGGGAAGCACAAGTGCAAAGTTACTGACACATACTAAAAGTCCTCTGGTCTTGTGAGGGACGCTTGCAGCTCGCGTGACAAAATTATTTAGGTCTGGGGGCCTTCAATTCAAGGCTTCCATATTGAGAATCAAACTGTTATGTAGCAACTGAATAATGTATTTTTTGCTTTGCAGGTGTAGCGGTACAGTGGGGGCCATCGTGACCTGCCCTTTGGAGGTGTTAAAGACACGACTACAGTCTTCCGGGCTCACCCTCCGGCCCGTCTTCCAGGTCCAGTTGGGTACCCTGAGTGGGACTGGGGTCATCCGACCAGGGACTGTTACGCCTGGGCTGTTACAAGTCTTACGGTAAAATGTTGTCGGAGAGCCCCCATGTTGCATTGTGTGCACATTTAGGCATTTGCAGTTCACTACACATGGTGGGAACATTTTGTTCCTACACATGAAGGCAGTACAAATTCCTCACTTCACTTGGCTTCTTAGACTTATATAATGTCGTAGTGGAAGCCCTAGGAATATCATAAGGAGTGCCTCTTTGTATTCTGTATACAGTCCACTTTCTTTCTGGGAGTAGTTGTATAACAACCGAGATGTTTTTGGGTTTTTTTCGTTATTTTTTTTCGTTTTTTTTTCGGGGTTTTTTTTTTCCGTTTTTTTTCTCTCCCTTTTCTGGTTAAAAGTGTCTACCAATGAGTGTCACTAATCTTGTCCTACATAAAGCAGGATTAAGTATGCTGTGTCCTGCCTGCTCTTGCTTGGTCTTCCTAAACAGCTTGGTCTGGTGTGATTTCAAGTGAGGATGTGATTTCAATGTTAAGATCCGAGACACCCAAACAGATGATAAAATAGCATCAATGGAACACATATTTGTGTACCAGTTTAGTCTTAGGGTGATTTTAGCGCAAATGTGTTTTTCTCTGTTGTGTGTACAGTTACAGTATGTGCTGTCTTTGCAATGGCATTTTACGGTGTATCAGATAACACATACAGTAGTAGTATACCTTATCAGCCATAAACAAATGCGAGCCAGTGACTTTGACCTCAAAACAATCAGTTTTGTTTTGACCTGGCTGCTGTTGTAGAACAGGTATTGTGTAACTACGAGAGCATTTCAGTAGGTTAATATACCTTTTGGGGACAGGGTGTACGTTACAGAAGCCAAAAACACAGATTGCTTTGCTTCCTCCCACATTCAATACCCAGCCATCTGAGTTATGAAGGTCAGGCAAAGTTAAATAGGTGGCGGGTGGGGTTGGTAGCAATTGCATGTGACTTGGGGGCGGTGTGTGGATCTGTTTCAAGGGGGTTACGATTCTGATGTAACACTTCATCATGTTGGAAAGATGTTATAATATCCACGCCATTAATAGAACAGGGTTTCATTGCATGCATGCAATTTTCCTTTTTTTTTTTTTAAATAATGACAACACAATCATTATGCATACTTCATCTTTGTATTTGATGACCAACTGTTTTGTGTTTCTTTCAGCTCAATCCTTGAGAAAGAGGGACCAAGATCTCTTTTCCGTGGGCTGGGGCCAAATCTTGTCGGCGTGGCTCCCTCAAGGTAAAGAAAACACTGCGCTGCACAATTGAGTTTCTTCCTTATTTAGGCAACTCTGGCCATGCTTACATAATTGTATTTAGCACAAAGTCGAAGTGGTAATGTGGCAATGTTGTGACGCCTGCCAGTTAGTGCGCAAGTCACTGTTTACACACTATGAGATGTCCTTGTACTGAAAAACAAAAGCACCACAAGCCCAAAAGCCAAAACTTTACATTACACAATTGTAAGCTTGATTTCCCTTAATGAACAAGAAGCTCTTGTGAATGAATTGAATGGATGAATTTATTTTAATTAAACATGTATAAAAAGAAAAAGCAAAACTACTTAAGAAAAATTAAACAAACATATCACCTAAACAGTAATATACAAATGTTCTGAAAAGAGAGTAGAAAAAACTTTAACTCCTCCACCTTTGTAACTTGTATAACAATAAATATTGTAAGTTTACATATAAATATATATTATACATATTATGTCCATATAAATGTAATACAAAATTGTATACATAACTTATTTTTCATTACTTTATTTGTATCAAAATCCTAGTCCCAGCTAACACATTTCTTCTTCTCGGTAGTTTTTCATACCAACATTGTTCAAATTTTCATCGTCAGCTAGCAGAGTTAGTGGGGATTAACTGAAATTTCTTTTTTTTTTTTTTGTCCCCACAAAAAAGCCACAGTCCCATACGGAGTTTAGCGGTTTCAAGCTAACTATAAAGATTATTATTGCTACATTGAGAAATAAAATAATTACAAATTGGTGCATCAAATTTAAGAATGTAGATGTGATTTTAACATGTCAATGGCAAAAGTCCCACAAACAAAAGTAAGAATAATCTTAATATGAGCCATCAATATCCGTCTCTCAAGACCTGACTGACTGGTTAATATAATTTGACCGTTTACTCATTTCCAAGCGTTTGAGCAGTCAAATGAAACTGTTCATGCTACTGATGGTGCTCATGTGTCAAAACATGTTTTTTTTTCATTGCGTGCAAGTCTTTGATGTCACTTGACAAGCTCATCAACAGTTCATAATATCAACTCCGGTTTCTGTGTGTACTGTTAGAATTAGTATCATAATTTTCTTTTCTGTTAGGCCTTCTGGGTTTGTAATATTCAAATCATGAATGACTTATCGCACTGAATTTACAAAACACCAACCCTTTTGTTCATATCATTCTGCATCCTATAATGACAGTAACACTTTCTATTCTAATGCATTATACATCCTCATCTTTAGTGTGTCAACAAGCAAACCCATCCTCCAGTGTATTATAGATACTGTTATCATAAATGTCTTAATGCATTACAAAACACTGATTGAACTTTGAGACTGCTGGCTAGAGACACTCGTGGGTATACTTTCGCCCCCTGGTTAATGAATAGCCACATCACAAGCGTTTTATCCAGTAATGCTACCGCACTCACCAACTTGGACATGTTCCCATTCAGACCAGCTCTTGTGGCCACTCAGGCTCTAGGTGCTTATTCAGCCCATTCTGGTGCAGTGACGGGGTGTTCTCGAAGTGAGGTGCAGGAAACCCACTCGTCTGGATACATGCGCTCCACAATCACTCCCATCATGAATGGTCCTTTAGAACTGCATTTACATATTGCACAGCTTGAGATTGTGTTGTGCAAATCTTTCTAGCGCTTTTTGTGGCGCGTGAGTTCTCACCAGTTTGTTCTCCTGTGTTTCAGAGCCATTTATTTTGCTGCATATTCCAAATCCAAAGAACTTTTCAATGGGATGCTGGTTCCCAATAGTGGTGCTGTACACATGTCCTCTGCTGGTATTGCAGGTGAGCCTCTATCGAGGATATTGTCACGCAGCTTAAAAGCAGTGTCATGTGATCCACCAAGATCCAAATGCTCCTCCTTCCTGTCTTCGAATGGTTTATAAGTAGGATAAACATTTTGTTTGTGTCTCAGCTTTTGTGACAAACTCCCTGATGAACCCTGTCTGGATGGTGAAGACCAGGATGCAGCTGGAGAGAAAGTGAGTACGGCCTTAAGTGCACCTGTTCTATGTACTCTTGCGTGAAGCTTCTGGATCTGCATAGAGTAGAGCAGTGTCTCCCAACCACTGTGTGGGAAGTGTATTCAGGCCCGACGCGGCAGAACCTGACTGCAATGGACTATCACAAAAAAATGATAATGGCACATTGATGTTATATTTGATAAAACCATATTGATTCTCAAGCAATAAGTGGGTTCAGCGTGCTACGTACATCACTTGTGTGCATTTTCTTGACAGACTGCATGCTTCCTTATTTCATCCACAGGTAACCTACCTATGAAATTATAGTTGAATATTATTGTAGAATTAAATATGAATACTGTAGTATTTGTATGGCTTGGCTGGGTCTTGCTAATTTAGATGAACTGTTAATCTGCAACTTTGAGACGTTCCTCACAGATTAAAATGTCAAAACCAGTGGTTGACCTTAAGCCATTAAAACCGGTTGTTGAAACACCGTCGTATTGTCGAATCGAACACGCATCGTGCGTGCGCGAGCACACGCGCGCACACGCACCCCAAAAAGTGTGCGGCAGGCTTTAGTGTATTATGAGAGATCAACAGCTAGTGTTGAAGTAAATTACTCAATTTCAGTGAAATTATTTCACTTTTTTTCTTCTCAAGTAAGTCATCTTTGTTCATCTATCTGACATAGTAAAAGGTAGAACAATTAATTGTTTCTCTAAGTGACAGATGGAACTAATCGTGCTAGTTAGCTAGCTTACATTTATTATAAATGCTTTAAGGCTGTAAAACCCCTCACCACACAGTTTATACACTTTTTCTTATCTAGGCATTAACATTTTCTCACATTTCTCTCTTGTTTAAACATTCTCAATGTTAAAACCTTCATAAATTTTATAAAATAGGTACATTTCTGTTAAAAAAAAAATAAAAAAAAAAATGCATGCATAATTGCACTAAAAAAAATCCGCAAAGCAGTGATGCCGCGTGATAGCAAGGGAACACTGTATATACCGGTCCATTTTTTATTTTTTATTTTTATTTTTTTTAAATATGAAGTATGTGCCTTGGCTCAGTGACGTTTGGGAAAGACTGGAGTAGGTTATATGAACGCAGATAGTCTGTGTGTAGAATGTCGTTTACAACAGAAGCAAGCCCTAACCACCTGGCACTGCCTTGCTGTCCTTGGGCCATTCACTACGTGACTCTGAGCTTGTGATCTCTGTCCATAAATACACAAGCGCTGACACATTGGCCTGTGTGCAGAAGAAGAGTCTATATTTATACATGCATTTGGGAGGTGTTGAATATGCAAGGTCACAGGAGAATGTTATTTATTTATTTATTTACTTACTTTTAAGAAGGGGAAAAAAAATGTTTTCTGCGAAATAAGCATCATACAAGTCAGGAAAAGTCTTGTGTAATTTCAAGCAAAACACCGTGACAGTTTGTTATTCATTTAACTGTAAAGTTAGAGATTGCCAACTCTTACATAACAAAAACCCAAGATTAATATATGAAAGGGTATTTTTCAATACATTATAAATCCCACCAGATTATTTTGAGAAAAAATAAATTTTCTGCACATTGCACATCTGCACCTTTTGTAAACATGTTGATTTCCCCTGTTGACAATCCCATAATAATTTTGATTACAAAATCAGTTTATTATTATCATACTGTAGATGAACCAAAAAACATGTTTAGTAAAAAAAAAAATCCATTGTGATTATTGTCAGTAATCGAAGGACGCTTGTTTGACTTTTCAGAGCCCGAGGAGAGAAAAAGATGAACGCCTTGCAATGCGCTCGCCACGTTTACAAAACGGAGGGCGTCCGGGGCTTCTACCGCGGCCTGACTGCATCTTACGCCGGCATCTCCGAGACCATGATCTGCTTCCTCATCTACGAGACGCTCAAGAAGCGACTTGCCGACCACCAGCTGCCCTCCCCAAACAGTGAAAACGAGAAAAGAGCGTCTGACTTTCTGCGCTTGATGATGGCAGCTGCTTTCTCAAAGGGTTGTGCATCCTGCATAGCCTACCCACATGGTAAGCGCTTGTGTTACAACTGATTTTAAGCACCAAATGACCTAAAGATCCTGTATTGTTTGTCTCCACAGAAGTGATTCGGACTAGACTGCGTGAGGAGGGCAGCAAGTACAAGTATTTCTTTCAGACCGGGAGGTTAATAGCTTTGGAGGAAGGCTACGCAGCTTTTTATAGAGGACTCATTCCACAGCTAATTAGACAAATCCCCAACACGGCCATCGTCCTGTCCACATATGAACTCATTGTCCATCTACTGGGAGAGTCAAAGTAACAAAAAAACAACAACAACAAAAAAGGCCGTTTGGTGACTTAGGTTTTCTTTCTAGCAACCGTTGACTTCCACACCATGGACAGTTTGAAATGCAACACGCTCATGTCAGTGTGGTGACTGAGAGACTTCTATTTTGGAACTGAAGTGACTTGTTCTGTTATGAAAAGAACACATTGTTTATCAAAATGGAACAAAAAGTTGCTCACCTATGGGTACAAAAAAAGGCCACCGTTACGGATTACTTTTTGTTAAGTTAAGTAAATTATTTTTTGTTTTGTTATGTCTGTTTCCGTTGTATTATCAGTGATAGCCGAATCTGCTTACATGAGAATGTAGGTTGCTCATGTGGTTATTATGAAGGGAAATGATTCAGCTAAAAGTGCTAGTAATGGCGCTGTTGTCACCTTTCAATGAACACACCATTTTGGGACTACTATAGTATGCTTGTTTTCAAGTTAGATTTAGAGAAGAAGAACTGAGTCATTTTCTTAAATATATATGAAAATTTATTTACATGCTTACCTCTTAATTTCGTGAGGAAAAAGAATGGTCACGTTTTATTTACGACAAGGTTGATGCTTATTTGACATGTGAGTCAATAAAATGCATTGAGACAAACTGTTTTTTTTTTTTTTTTCTAGTGACGTCCATATACATTGACTTTCAAATTGTGTGTCGCCATAAAAGATAACTGACCAGACTAAAATTTTCCTTTTTTAAATTTATTATTATTATTATTATTATTATTATTATTATTTTTACTTTTTTTATTTTATTTGTGAAAACATTTGTTTGCTGTTTTTAATCCTGCCATTTCTCCGTATGTTAGTACTACAGTCATCTGTGCATGTTGCTCGGAGGTCTTATCAGCTGTGAGGGGATAATAGAGAAGCCTCTGTGCTCACGATGACTGACATTATTAAGGGTTATTATCGCTAATATCCTGGGAAATTATGAGGAAGGATAGCCTGATTTACTGAAAAACCTTCCTCCTGTGATAGAATGCTAATGCTTCAACTAAGTTACAATTGCATATTTGCATTAACTATTTGTGTGACTAAACTTGTCGGGTATAAAAGTGCATTATTCAACTGAATGAAAACGGCAAATAACTGAAGGTGAGGAGACGACACAGAAAGTCACTCACGTGCCATTTGTAACCTCGTGATGCTGAAAACAAAACAGCTCGGGGTGTCGGACAGCGTGATTGTGGGTGTCGCTGCTCTTTGCTGCTTTACCAAAAAAAAAAAAAATGTCGCGCAGTTTGCTTTTGAACAATGGTTGAGGTGTAATGCTGAACCCTGGCGGCCGCCTCGAGGACCGCTAATCTCTCGGGCCGGATGAATTCCACTCTTGACCCAACATATTCCCGACATGGACGTCATTTTATTGTGATGGCTTCCCTTTAGACGTTACTGTAATCGCCGTCGCTTGTAAGTGCAGAATGTCTACCCTTAGTGTACATTACAGCTGTTGAGTACTAGCCACTTAGTTAAAGCTCTCCGAGATAGCACATGATTTAATTTGTTAACTAAACTAGCACATGCTGCTTGTTTCTAGCGTCCTTCAACACTTCACCGACCGGGCATCATTCCGACCCTGCTGTTTGATGGAAGGGTGTTGGGGAAACGATGCTAACGTTCCTCTGCATTCTGCTAACGGGTAAATTTAGGCTAAGGCTACTAATCGAGGCTCAGTTTGGCTAACGTGCAGTTAATTATCCCTGTTTGTTAATTACGAAATCTCGTGGGCTGCCTCCCATCGTTGAGCAATTTTACTTGACACCGTTGTATTGGTTTGGTGCTTAAATTACCGGTTACCTCGGTTGTTTGTATAGCATAGCACCATTAGCAGCTTCTCTTTAAACCTTGTTTAAATAGGTTTGGTTTCCCATAGTGCTAACTGAGCTTTATTTGGTACCCTACCTTAACCCCAGACCTGCAGGCTTGAAAACCAAACTGTGGCTTCCAAATCCTAACCCCTGTTTTAAAATCCTAACCCTGGCTTGAAACCCTAATATGGAAACTTAACTGTTGCTCAAAACCCTACCCTTGAACACTAATAAATAACTGTAAGCTCTAACAGCGTATTTCAATGCTTTATTATTTGTCTTTTGGATAACTAAACAAGAGAGTAACATAGCAAAAAAATCAATAAATCAAAGCTGTTCTGTACACCACCACCAAAGTTTCCCATTACTAACTTTTGTAGTCACAAGTGTAATTAATTTATTTACATACCATTGGGGTGGAGGGTGGAGGTTACGTGATGGATGTATGGATTGCACATACTCTGCTATTGTTGAAATAAACAGCATAGGTGCTTAGCAAAGTGCGGTAAACACCTTATGTGTTTCCCAATATTTATTGAGCCAAAGCATACATCTTACATGAGAAAAATCTTATGATAAGAACATTAAATTGTCCTTCCTGACACTGTACGTCACTGGCATAGATAAAAAGAATGTTTTGGAGTAAATAATGACACTTTTAGAACACCTGACCTGACCTCATGATACACTAATGTACCACGGCACAGTGTTTGGAATCACAGCTACAAGGTAATCATTGTCAATGAACATCTTAAAGAGGAAATCAAGTCAAAAATTTGCTTTGCAAAAAATTGTTTGACTATTATCAACGTTATGTCGCCAAACCCATAAAACGACAGCCGTGGCGTTCGCTGTGCAAGTCCATGGGCACTTTAATGTACATTTCAGTTGACAGCAGGGTGCTGCTTGGATGGCTGAAAACGGGTGGATTACTCTAATTAATTCTTATTCCATGAATCAAATATTAATCAGAATACTTTTTAGACTAGTGGGGGTACATACAATATATTATTACAAAGGAAATGTTTTGACTTGACCACCGCTTAAAACCAAGAGAATTTATTGCCATCCTATTTTCTTGTTGGGTGTATGGTTTCCGATAAATTCAACAGCACAGTGATAAGAGTTGAAATATCTGTTTATGTGACAATAATTTAGTTTCTCATTTCATCACAAGGTTTGTTTGGCGTTCTGCGGGACAGAGCCACTGCCTTTTGTAAGCAAAGATCTTGGATCGAAAGTGCTCTCCCACCATACGTAGGGGTACACAGTGGTCCTCCTAAATGTTGTTTCTGGTCCTCAGACAGTATCAGGGTTGCGGACTGGGAGAACAAATGTTCCGGCCGCTTTGAGATTCTCCGTCATAACCAATGGGGGACCGTTTGCGACCACGGCTGGGACCTCCGCAATGCTGACGTGGTGTGCCTGCAGCTGTCCTGTGCATCCATGAAAATGACGCAGGGGTGAAATGCTCAGGTGAGCCCATCTATCAGTAAGGTGCTTTGTGTGTGTCGAGCATATGTTTGCATATTCAGTTTAAAAAAAAAAAAAAAAAATGAACTTGAAAAACTGAAAAACTTCAAATAAAAACATTTAAGTTGTTGTCAATGCACATTTTTCACCGGACTACAACTAGACTAATACCCTCATTAATTAATAAACGATAACTGTGACTAAATCAGTATGCATTTTCGTTGACTAATGAAGAAATAACGAGTTCTTCACTGAAATACAAACTTTGTGATTACCATCTGTTTCCCGCACAGGTACCCTTTTCACGCCCATTCTCACCCTGTTGTCACCCCACAACGTGTTCTCGTCCGGAGAGACGGTCCGGTTCAGTTGCAGCGTTCTGCCGGGTCACCACGTCAGCGAATTCCAGCTGTACAAGCACGGCACGTCCACGCCCGTGGCGACGCAGAGGGCGGAAATGAGTCAGTCACGGGTGGAGATCACTCTGCCCAACATCAAGGCTTTGCAACAGGGCAGCTATAGCTGTCCGCTACAGGATCAGAGACAGCTCGCCTTCTCAGGTGCTCAGCTCTCCACCAAGCAATCCTGTCAACATCACTGTGGGTAAGTCGCTGACCACTATTCGTCAACCAACAATCACCCATTCACAAAGCACATCGAGTTTTTTTCCCCCCTTTTGGGTTTAGTCTAAGGCACTCGTTTCCTGACTTTGTTTTGATTACTTTTTTATTTATTTTTTAATTTATTTTTTTTGCTCTGCCAATTAGGTTATGTGCATATACAACCCCCACTTCATTTTTTTTTTTTTTTAAATCACTGTCTTGATATTTTATGGTTTTGAAGGTGTTTTTCCAAGCATGTCCTACCTGATATAGCTGATTTAAAAAAATGCATTAATCCCTTTTTTTATATTGCTCGTCTCGCCCTGCCGTCTCATATATAAAATGTTTATCATAATTATCATACATTTCATTTCTAAAGCACTTTTCAGAAGACTCAGACACTTTACAAAAATAGAACTAATAAAAACTAGTCAAAAGACAAATATAAGTAGGACTTCTAAATATTCACATCTTAAAAAAAATAAAATAAATCTCAACAATACATAATGTAGAATAAACAGACGAAAGAAGACAGACCATGTTTAGATGCTTATGTCTCTATCAAATTGCATCCAAATTGAAGACAGAAGAGGCCACTTATGAGTAGGGATCATATCGCGATATCCAATCATCATGATGCAGTATTATGACAACATGAACCTCATGATACAATAATCATCACAATATTATGAGGTGGTTGGTGATAATATAAAAAAAAAGCTCACACTACTGTATAAAAACTTGCAATTACGCTGTAAGGGTTAATGTCCATGTATAAATATATATTTGTGTGGAACCTGTCTTGTTAACGTCGACGTATATTCTTCGCCACTGTTGCAGCTGTTTTAGAATGTTGCTCATCTATACAACAACATTCTCAAACATACACAATTTACAGTTATTAGTGTGTCATTGTAAAATAGATTACCGTTCCCTCCATCGATTTTGATTGCATTTGATCAAAAATGAAATTTACAAATGAATGTGCTTACAAAGTCACAATCAGTTTAAAATGGGCAAAAGGACAAAAATGGACGGATACTGGACAGGCAAGTGTACATGAAGTGGGTTAAGACATTTTACACTTAACAAGGCTCAGTTATCAAAGGCAGTTTAAAATGCAAAATGAAGGCAGTTAACACTGTACTTTCTGTTAGTGCTCTTATTTTGAATATTACCACTTCTGGATCAGTGATCGTAAGACACAGTCCCATCATGCTTTGCTTACTTTACTTTAGACATTAATGGCTTTGTGTTAATTTTTGGGACATTAAATTTACACTGTCGACAAGCTGTACATGGTCTTTTATGTTGAAGTAAAGTTTAAGTGACATTTCTTTAGTGTCATCCTCTTGTCCCACAAAAAGATCAAATCAAAAATATGAGGGTTGTACTTGCTTTTGTGAGACACAGAAAGCTCTTGAAAGACCCGTTTCTTCTTTGCTTCCTTCACAGTGGAACTCATGACCCCTCAGCACTGGTACAACACATCCTCCGAGGTCCGGGCTGGTTCCGTCATCAAGGGCCACAGTTTCAACATCACATGCTCCACACCGCAGCTGTATCCCGGCGGCTCCTTTCAGCTGCGTCTCATCCGCCCCAATGGCACAGTGCGCCAGTCTCTGCCCGCCCTCAGCCCTTCCGTCACGTTCACCTTCGCCGGTGCCCAGAGCTCCAGTGAGGGCTACTACTACTGCCTGTATCAGGTTCAGCTGGGAGGACGCACCTTTGTCTCCAGAGAGAGCCAGGCCCTGCCCATATCGATAAGAGGTGACATTTCTTTGGCTCCCTCATTATGCATGTCAAACACACGATTTGCTTGTAAACGGCAGTACAGACAGACATCAATCTGGAGAAGATGTCTGTTGTTCACTTCAGTGTACTTTTTGTCCCAAAGGGAAGCTTGTCATGCAGACAATAGATAGAAGAATGTTTTGTAAATTGGATACACCACAAACAATAGTGATTTCATCACAAACACTCTGTAATTGGCATGGGCAGATAATCGATTCTGACAATATGATAACTGTGAGCAAAAATATCAGTTATAACCTGACTCTAAAATGTTTAAAGAAATATATTAAATAGTAAATAAAAACAGCATTGCTTCCCTTTTTTAACATAATTTATTATATTTGTTTATATAATTTATTATATTTTTAAACAAATGTAGAATATTTGGTACCTAAGAAACCTGTCCCATGTTAAGTACCCGCTGATGCCATGTTTTTTTTTTTTTTTTTTTTTTTTGGACAGTGCACATTAATAAACATTAGCGCCGTCACTTTCTAATATTTTTAGAATCGATTAATCTATTGATTATTCAATCGACTAATCGGACTCGTTTTAATTTTGCATTATTCTATTATAAAAGCTTTTTTTTTTTTTTTTTTTTTTACCTGCTTACTGTTTATTAACCAGTGATTAGTGTTTTTGTACTTCATATTCATATAGTGATTTTATTTTTGTATTTATGTATTTAAAAGGAGGGGATTGATTTTGTACTGTTACCGGTTCGGTCATTGTTTTCCAAAGTAAAACAGATGTTTGCAAATGTCTTATTTTGATGAAACACAGAAGATAATCAACCTTCTTTCATGAAGGACTACAGGAATTACTGTTGGCATGCTGAAATCTGAGGATTTAGACAATTTTAAATAAAAAAATGGCTCCAATTGATTACTGGATTTTTAAAATAGTTGTCGATGAATTTGATAATTGATTACTGTCTGTCTTCCTCCCTCCCTCTCTCCCTTACTCCCTCCCAAACCTCATGGGAAGAAAGAAATGATGAAAAATGTTTAATGCTGCACAAATGAGTGCTACATAGTTCTCATTCTTTGAAGCTTTTTAGCTAATATCTTCAAATATGTATTTCCAAACGCATGATTTCACTTGACAAAGACTATAAGACAGTTTAGAAACAGTTCATACAATGTAAAAGTCAAGACAATTGAAGATAAGGTACACCGACAAGACATACAGTTCAGAGATGCATGCTAATGCACTGACTATATAGTAAAGGTCTTTGTGGCATTGTGCAAATGTAGTCATTGCATTGCTCTGGGGACCAAGGAGTCTTTGGTCCAGTTTCTCTGGCCTAAGGGAAGTTTTGCAAAGCAATGGGGAAGAGGATATCCTTCACAGTCTAGTCAGCCTTTTTGGGGACCTGCTGTTCAAAAATAGCCATCAGAGCAGTCTTCGGCAGTTTACCATCCACCTTCACAATGTGAGCCATGTTCCCTGAGCCATGTTCCTTGAAGTAATTTAGCTTTAGGAAATCCGTACGTTGCTGTCCCTTTGTGCAGACAGCCTCAGAGCGTGCCTCAAATCTCAGCTTGCCTGATAGCGACTGTACATTGGCTGCCAAATGGGATGTTATCCTTATATGTGACTGACATCAAATTCTACCACCTTCAGATCCTGATCCAGTTTTGAGTCCAGTGGTGATCAGCTGGCTTGCATCCGTTCTGACATTTGTTGTTGCTGTCGTCATCATTATCGTTGTGGCCAAAGTGCTGTGCAACAAGGAGAGGAAACCAACGGAACTGGAGTTGGAGACCAGATCCTGTAAGTAAGTCAGTGCTTTTCAAAACCCAAAAAAATCTATCTATCCATTTTGAACAACATTCAAATAAATACAGTAGCGTAATAGGTTATGTGTTCATAAAAAAAAATGAGAAAACGGTTTTATTTTGAACATTATTGTAAGCTACTGTAAAGTTATTGTATGTATTGTACTTAAGTAAAAAACAAAACAAAACACAAGTTAATTTGTACTTTGGCAGTGATTATTTTGCTGACCACTCCAGAGCCTGTGTACCACTGGTGAGATGCATACCCGTCGTAGCCTGTTTATTATGTTAAGTGTTTTGTTTTGTTTTTTTCCGTTTTAATAAATGCTTGGATGAACGTCTAACACGCGCTTCCATCAACAGGTGTGGAAAACACGTATGTTGCCTTATCAATTAACAAGCTATGATGGCTAAGCACATGGCTGAAGGTATGTGCATGTTATGAATGTAAAAAGTTTAATCTCATCTCATTGATTTAGTTCATTCAAGTCTGCCATTTTGTAAAGCGCTCACTGTTGACACTGTGTCAGATTGATATAACCAAATATGTTTGTAATATGTCTTCATTTAGATGTTGCTGTTGATCACTTGGAGATGCCGCCCGTCCGTGTAAGGAATTAAAACGGAGCACGGCTTACTTTCTACTTTACAACATAGGAAGGTGGACCGTGAAGTGGCATCACAGCCACTTGCTTGTAGCAATCCCTGCTACAACCACTTCACAGTGGAGATGGTACAAGGTTTCTACTGTGTTGAAAAGTTCAGATTTCTGTATGTTTCTGTATCGCCACTACAGTATATTTGCTAGCAATTCAAACAATTGGGCTCAAGGAGTTATGTTATAAAAATAGACTTACGACTTAGATACAAATATACTCAACAAAAATATAGACACTTTTGTTTTTGCTCTGGTGGTTCGGACCAATCACAGAGTGACATTGTGTTTGGGGGTGGGATATGCAACTGTGACGAAACCAGGAAGCCGACGCCGGGGCTAACAAACAAACCCAACATGGACGAATGGACGCTGCAATGAATTCTGTCCTCGCAGAATGACTCACCGTTTCCTTGTTGATTTGGAACAGCGAGAAGCGCTTCATGTATTTCTAGCTGGTAAGATGTTCGGGCTTTTCCCCGCTTCGGCAAGAAAAAACACGGAATTTTCATCCGTGGCCGTGATTGGTTAAAACAAACGTGTAGAATGTCGCATCGTCCAATCAGCTCGAATTATTGTACAGAATGTCCCGCCTTTTCCCGACCAAATTACTGTGGAAAGGCTATTACCAGGTTACAATATCACCATTTCTCTCAAATATTGTTCACAAGCCAGTCTAAATCTGTGATTGTGAGCACTTCTCCTTTGCCGAGACAATCCATCCCACCTCACAGATGTGCCAGATCAAGATGCTGATTAGATACCATGGTTAGTGCACAGGTGTGCCTTAGACTGACCGTGTGTGTGTGGGTTCATATTTTTGTTGAGTATATGTTTCTTTTAACCAGGCCCAAATGGTTACAAACAGTAGCAAGCATATTCAATGTTTTGTTGTAAAACAACCTGGTGAACCTTTAGTGACACACTGGAGCAAGTGATCAGTTCATAACCACAAAATTAGAGCCTTGGCATTTTTCAGGTTTCCTTTCTTGATTGTAATGATTGTATTGTGACATTCTGGAGGTTTGTTCTGTTACGGTACTTAAATGCAATTGCAGCAACGATACGCAACCAGCCACTCCATGCTACAACCACTTGCAAAATTACAATAACAACAATATCCAATACTAGAGCTGTAATCAACTATTCTGCAAGTTAATGGTTAGTTTTGATGGACACTGTCAGATGTATCCAATCAACAATGCTTATTATTGTACTGTAATTGTAATTTGTACCCGTAGTGCATCACAAGAGCTGTGTTGAATATTTGGGTCACCTCAATTGATTACAAGTCAAACTTTGGAACAACTTTTCAAATGAGTACAAATTAAATCCTAGTGAATTACCTTTTAACAGTTACATTCAAAACTAACCGTCAAAAACAAGCATTGCGGTACAGTATTGTGCAAGAATGAAATGGTTGGCCGCTGTACAGTAACAGAACGTTAACTCTCCATATCACAGCCAACTGCCAAGCAAAGTTGCCTATTGAGTTTGTTTAAACAATAAGCAAAAAACCCCAAAACTGGCTGAATCCTTTATATAAAAACTTGGTGAGTTTGTCAGTTAAAACGGCAAACAGGTTTTTGTTTGACTTTAATTTTTAGACCTGTTGGACACGACAGTTGTCTGTTTTTGAACTTGTCTCCTATACTTGTATTCATCTTAGTTTTGCACATTACACCATTCGCCTGGGATGACTGAAATAGAGCCATTGCCTTCAAAGCTGGTATTAAGGCACAATTCAGCGTTAATGCACTTGTATTCAGAGCTGCTACTAGTTTAAGTGGCAAAATGTGACAAACTTTTTTTTTTTTAAACAGATTTTTACTAATGACAAACTCCACTAATTTGTGTTTCTAGTTGCCCAGAAATTAAATATGGATTATTATTTTTTTGTTTGTTTTGTTTTTGTTTTGAACCCAACCGAATGTCATTTATGTACATTGTTGCATTTCAATGTGTAAATGTCACTGTTGAATAAAATGTTTTTGTTGTTTGTTTTTCTGAAATCATTCAATTTTCTTAGTGTGATCAACAGTCGTGCTTATACTCCAACAAATGTTGCTAATGTTGGAGATGACGAGGTAGAGGAAGACTGCTGCGATGAGGAAGAACACCAACTGCGCCCAGACTGGGATGAAGCTGGACGACCGAGCTTTTTTGGGAACATCTTGAGAAGATTTCTTGGGTCTTGCGCTCAGCCGGGAGCTTCTGTATGGGGACGCTGAATCGGAGGTGGAGCGTCTGAAGACCAACAGAAAGTTGGTCATATATTTGCCAGTAATGTGATGCACATGAAGACCCCAAAAATTCATTAAAATGTGTCTAAACAATACTTGGATAAATAATATCAGATTTGATACATAATAGGTTCTTAGTCAATTTGCATCATCATGTGAAACCTATAGTTTTTTTGTTTTTTTTTAATATAGTTCCTGGTTGTAATTCTGTCAAAATACGCAAAGGAAGAATTGAAGTGCAGCATATCTAAACATCCACTGTTAATACTGGTTGAAGACATTTTAACAATTGAACACTACAGCAAACAAATTGTGATGTAATATAACTTACTTGTTTTCTGGTAAATCGCTCCTGATCTACAAAAAGACAAACAATGGTGAATCAAATATATTGACAATAACCAGATATGAAATATATGCATGTCTTACTTACAGGTGTCCTGTAAAAATATGTCACTTTCTCCTCTGAAATAGGGAGGGGGGGGGGAATACATTTTGTTGTCAAGGCAAGCGATGTAGTTTAGAGATGACCAAATCAAAAAGCATCTTGCTGGATAGGGAGGAGGGAATTTTCTCATGCAGTCGAATACCCAAGTCCATCAAAGTTGTCTCATTGGGTTACAAAGTATTGTAGGACTTAAAATAAAATCATTTTTAGCTATGGGCTAGCAGATTTCTAAAAAGTCAACATAATAAATAAAGGAAAGGAAAATATGTGCATTATAATAACTTCACCTTCTCTGTAGTAGGTTTTGTCCGGTCTTGTTCGCAAAGCTTTTTTCCATTTGGCCATCGCTTCGACAATTTTCTTCTCGTACAGACTTCGGGTGGAGTCTTGAGTACAAGAGAAACATTGAACGAGAATAATAGCGAAGAGAAACCCAGCTGAAAAATGCCACGTGCGTAAATGCTCACCGACGACAGGACCATGTTTTATCCCCATATCATTAAGCAGAGCGTAGATCTCGTCATCAGACTTGACACTCAGTGTATGCGTATACATATTGGGTCTGTAGGTTACTGCTTTCATGTGGAATTAATGTCTCGACTGCTAAAAATAAATAAGCTTGCCAGTCCTCGCCAAACCTGCTGATAATGTGTAGTATCGACACTCGTCTTTTTTCGCCCTGATTAATCAATGCATATGACCTATCAATACGTCATAAGTGTCATTGTTGCCGCATACACATGACGTATATATACGCCATAACCTCAAGGTTTTTTTTCTCATACAAAAGTGTACAGGAAGGATGGTCTGACGCAGCTTCTGAGTGAAGGATCAGGTTTGACTGCGATGTTAACTATGGAAGCCCAAAAGTGTCAAAATTCAATAAATAAAAAGGTGAAGTTTAAAATAACTATCCTGTAGATAAATAACAGAAAATTATGTAATATGGCCATTACATTTTAAAATGAGGTGTTAGTATTATTATGAAAAGTGTTATGCTATGTCTTTAATATGTACAAATATTTTATTTTGATTAAATATTTCATAATGATTATTTTAACAACGTCATACTTTATAAAATAAATAAATAATGACATTTAATTTATTTTCAATGTTTTATAAGATAAGAAAACTTTTTTTTTTTTACAAAGTCAGATTGAATTTCCATTATGTCCTTTTCCACAATGGTCTTTTACATACTGGCGTTTTACAGCCGAATGACTTGGTCTGTCAATCAAATGACATGAGGCGGAGCCAGTTAAGTGATTGGCTGAGTCCCTTAAGTCTGATTTATGCCTCCACGTTTGCTCTCGCGTTAATCACCGGCGTAGATCACATGATTTACGCCAGGGGTGTCAAACTCATATTAGCTCAGGGGCCACATGGAGGAAAATATACTACCAAGTGGGCCGGATCTGTAAAATAATGGTATATAACTTAAAAACTATTGCTCATTTGCTCCCCAAAACATATAAATATATTCTATTTTAAATGTTTTAAGTGTCCCAAAGACGTATTTATACGTTTTCTGTTTTATGCTAGAAGAGCATACAGAAAGGCTTTGATCCAGCCTCTCAACTGCAACGGTTGAAGAAATGGTAGTTATTACATAAACGGCCTGCAGGTGGCAGCAGAGCAAAGGAGATCAAACAGGGCCATGTTAAAAAAAAAAAAAAAAAGCTCAATTACTCACAATTTTAAATAGATTTGTGAAAATTGATGAAACTTAGCTGTATTCTAATGCTAATTGCTGCAAAACGGAAATGGATAGAAATATACTTTTTGTTCCTAATGAAAGAAAATACTTTCTTTACTTAATCTTTTTTTTGGCAGCTTCCATGTTTTTGCAATAGACCACAATATTGTGTGGGCCTTGCAAAATCGGTCAAAATCCAGTAAAACTGCCAGGAGTGAAGCAATTGCTTCTGTGAAAATGGCTGAGAACAGACACGGCGCTCCGCATACGCTTATCACGCACTGCGCGTAGGGCACCAACTGCCTAAGGGGGCACAAAAAAACAAATCAAGCCCGTAAAAATAATCATATTAGTAATTATAATATCAGTGTCTAATATTTAAAATAAAAGCTTGTAAAGCATGTTAATAAATACAAAAAATAACGTAGCATTATTTACTCGACGAGCGGTATCGCTAGTCTACGTTGGTGATTTTCACTCAAAAGCTTATGTTTCTCAATAAAATTATCCAGTCTATATAAAAATCATTTTTTCTAGAATTTTTGAGAACTGTGGCAACAATGATATTGGTCTATAGTTACTAAATATATGTCTATCACCACTTTTGTAAATAGGAATGACTTTTGCTATTTTCATTTTTGATGGAAATATACCAGTTTGGAAAGACAAATTACAAATATATGTAAGAGGTTTTACAACATATTCTATAATACTTTTTACTAGTGTCATATCAATATTGAAATAGTCGGTAGACTTTTTATTTTTTAATGTTTTTACAACATTTAATACTTCTATATCATTAACACCATTAAGGAACATAGTGGATGAATTATTTACAACGTACTTATCTATTTCATGTTTATTTCTTGTCTCTGGAATTTCATTTGCCAAATTACTACCCACATCAACTAAATATTCATTGAAGTTATTGACTATGTCTGAAATTTTATCGATTACAATGTCTTTATCTTTTATAAAGTATTCTGGATAATTTATTTTTTTAGATCTATTTTTAATTACATCATTTAGTATTTTCCATATTTCTTGGATATTGTTTTTATTCTGCTCTAATAATGCATGGTAATGATCTTTCTTCCTTATACGTATAATATTTAATAATTTATTTTTATAGGTCTTATCCTTTGTTTCAGCTTCCATAGTTCTTGTTTTAAGAAATCTTTTATATAAAATATTTTTCTTTTTACATGCATTTTCTATCCCCTTTGTCATCCATACCTTATTTGGACCTTTATACTTCCTTTTAATTTGAACTATTGGACAGTGTTTATTGTATAAAAAGTTAATTGTTGACTGGAATTCACTACATGCAGTGTTAGGATCGTTTTTTTGAATAGACCTCAGACCAGTTATGCTTTTCTAGGTCCAGCTTAAAGGCAGCCATGGACCTAGGTGTTGTTAATCTTTTTTCAATTGTTATTTTTTTTTATCATAATAATCATGGAGAACTGCAAAGACTGGGAGATGATCACTTATATCATTAATAAGGAGTCCACTTTCTATTTTAAAATCTATTTTATTTATAAATATATTATCTATTAGTGTAGCTGTATCAAATGTTATTCTACTTGGTTTCGTAATGACAGGGAATAAACTGTTACTATACATCATATTTATAAAGTCAGTTGTTTTCTGGTGTCCATTAGGATTTAACAGGTCAATGTTAAAATCACCACACATTATTCACATTTTTTTATCATTTGTATAACTAAGAATTTCAACTAGTTTATCGTTAAATGTGTCAAGACATGACCCAGGTGTCCTATATATACAACTTATAATTACATTTGGTACATTTTTTATACCCCTCCGTGAGCCGGCACCTTAACGTGGTGGAGGGGTTTGCGTGTTCCAATGATCCTAGGAGCTATGTTGTCTGGGGCTTTATGCCCCTGGTAGGGTCACCCATGGCAAACAGGTCCTAGGTGAGGGGCCAGACTAAGAACGGCTCAGAAGACCCTTATGATGACAAATATCTTTGGAGAAGCGTTTCCCTCGCCCGGACGCGGGTCACCGGGGCCGCCCTCTGGAGCCAGGCCTGGAGGCGGGGCTCGCTGGCGAGCGCCTGGTGGCCGGGCCTGCACCCATGGGGCCTGGCCGGGCATAGCCCGAAGAGGCAACGTGGGTCCCCCTTCCCACGGGCTCACCACCGGTGGGAGGGGCCAAAGGGGTCGGGTGCAGTGTAGGCTGGGTGGCAGCCAAGGGAGGAGACCTTGGCGGACCGACCCCCGGCTACAGAAACTGGCTCTTGGGACATGGAATGTCACCTCTCTGGCAGGGAAGGAGCCCGAGCTGGTGTGCGAGGCCGAGAAGTTCCGACTAGACATAGTCGGACTCGCCTCCACACACAGCTTGGGCTCTGGTACCAGTCCTCTTGAGAGGAGTTGGACTCTCTTCCACTCTGGAGTTCCCCATGGTGTGAGGCGCAGAGCAGGTGTGGGCATACTTATTGCCCCCCGGCTCGGCGCCTGTACGTTGGGGTTTACCCCGGTGGACGAGAGGGTAGCCTCCCTCCGCCTTCGGGTGGGGGGACGGGTCCTGACTGTTGTTTGTGCATATGCACCAAACAGCAGCTCAGAGTACCCACCCTTTTTGGAGTCCTTGGAGGGTGTGCTGGAGAGCGCTCCCTCTGGGGACTCCCTCGTCCTGCTGGGGGACTTCAACGCTCACGTGGGGAATGACAGTGAGACCTGGGGGGGCGTGATTGGGAGGAACGGCCCCCCTGATCGGAACCCGAGCGGTGTTCTGTTATTGGACTTCTGTGCTCGTCACGGTTTGTCCATAACGAACACCATGTTCAAGCATAAGGGTGTCCATATGTGCACTTGGCACCAGGACACCCTAGGCCGCAGTTCGATGATCGACTTTGTAGTCGTGTCATCGGATTTGCGGCCGCATGTTTTGGACACTCGGGTGAAGAGAGGGGCGGAGCTGTCAACTGATCACCACCTGGTGGTGTGTTGGCTCCGATGGTGGGGGAAGATGCCAGTCCGACCTGGCAGACCCAAACGTATTGTGAGGGTTTGCTGGGAACGTCTGGCGGAATCCCCTGTCAGAAAGAGTTTCAATGCCCACCTCCGGCAGGGCTTCTCCCTTGTTTCGGGGGAGGCGGGGGACATTGAGTCCGAATGGGCCATGTTCCGCGCCTCCATTGTTGAGGCGGCCGATCGGAGCTGTGGCCGTAAGGTGGTCGGTGCCTGTCGTGGCGGCAATCCTCGAACCCGCTGGTGGACACCAGCGGTAAGAGATGCCGTCAAGCTGAAGAAGGAGTCCTATCGGGCCTTTTTGGCCTGTCGGACTCCGGAGGCAGCTGACGGGTACCGGATGGCCAAGCGGAACGCGGCTTCGGCGGTTGCTGAGGCAAAAACTCGGACATGGGAGGAATTCGGTGAGGCCATGGAAAACGACTTCCGGACGGCTTCGAGGAAATTCTGGTCCACCATCCGGCGTCTCAGGAGGGGAAAGCAGTGCACCGTTAACACTGTGTATAGTGGCGATGGGGTGCTGCTGACCTCGACTCGGGACGTCGTGAAGCGGTGGGGGGAATACTTCGAAGACCTCCTCAATTCCACCAACACGTCTCCTCTTGAGGAAGCAGAGTCTGGGGACTCTGGGGTGGGCTCTCCTATCTCTGGGGTCGAAGTCACTGAGGTGGTTGGAAAGCTCCTCGGTGGCAGGGCCCCGGGGGTGGATGAGATCCGCCCGGAGTTCCTAAAGACTCTGGATGTTGTGGGGCTGTCGTGGTTGACACGCCTCTACAACATCGCGTGGACATCGGGGACAGTGCCTCTGGATTGGCAGACCGGGGTGGTGGTCCCCCTTTTTAAGAAGGGGGACCGGAGGGTGTGTTCCAACTACAGAGGGATCACACTCCTCAGCCTTCCTGGTAAGGTCTATTCAGGAGTGCTGGAGAGGAGGGTCCGTCGGGAGGTCGAATCTCGGATTCAGGAGGAGCAGTGTGGTTTTCGTCCTGGCCGTGGAACAGTGGACCAGCTCTACACCCTCCGCAGGATCCTCGAGGGTGCGTGGGAGTTCGCTCAACCAGTCCACATGTGTTTTGTGGATTTGGAGAAGGCGTTCGACCGTGTCCCTCGGGGAGTTCTGTGGGGGGTGCTTCGGGAGTACGGGGTGCCGGACCCCTTGATACGGGCTGTTCGGTCCCTGTACGACCGTTGCCAGAGTTTGGTCCGCATTGCCGGCAGTAAGTCGGATTCGTTTCCGGTGAGGGTTGGACTCCGCCAAGGTTGCCCTTTGTCACCGATTCTGTTCATAACTTTTATGGACAGAATTTCTAGGCGCAGCCGAGGCGTGGAGGGGTTCCGGTTTGGTGGCCTCAACATTGCATCTCTGCTCTTTGCAGATGATGTGGTGCTGTTGGCTTCATCAGGCCGGGGCCTTCAGCTCTCACTGGAGCGGTTCGCAGCCGAGTGTGAAGCGGCTGGGATGAGGATCAGCACCTCCAAATCCGAGACCATGGTCCTCAGTCGGAAAAGGGTGGAGTGTCGTCTTCAGGTCGGGGATGAGATCCTGCCCCAAGTGGAGGAGTTCAAGTATCTTGGGGTCTTGTTCACGAGTGAGGGTAGGATGGAGCGGGAGATCGACAGGCGGATCGGTGCAGCGTCTGCAGTGATGCGGACTCTGTATCGGTCCGTCGTGGTGAAGAAAGAGCTGAGCCAAAAGGCAAAGCTCTCGATTTACCGGTCGATCTACGTGCCAACCCTCACCTATGGTCACGAGCTGTGGGTCGTGACCGAAAGAACGAGATCCCGGATACAAGCGACCGAAATGAGTTTCCTCCGCAGGGTGTCCGGGCTCTCCCTTAGAGATAGGGTGAGAAGCTCGGTCATCCGGGAGGGACTCAGAGTCGAGCCGCTGCTCCTCCGCGTTGAAAGGAGCCAGCTGAGGTGGCTCGGGCATCTGGTTCGGATGCCTCCTGGACGCCTCCCTGGGGAGGTGTTCCGGGCATGTCCCACTGGCGGGAGACCCCGGGGACGACCCAGGACACGCTGGAGAGACTATGTCTCTCGGTTGGCCTGGGAACGCCTCGGGATCCCGCCGGAGGAGCTGGTTGAAGTGGCTGGGGAGAGGGAAGTCTGGGTTTCCCTCCTGAAGCTGCTGCCCCCGCGACCCGACCCCGGATAAGCGGAAGAAGATGGATGGATGGATGGACATTTTTTATATGTACTTCAATTGTCACACATTTCATTACGTTATCCATGGTGGTTGTCAGATGTTCAACTTTACTACATTTAAAAACCTTATCGACATAAATTGCAACCCCTCCTCCCCTTCTGTTTTCCCTATTCATTGTAAACAGTTCATATCCTTCCATCTCAATATCATTTGTTATCTCATTTTCAAGCCATGTCTCTGATATGGCTATTACATGGAATTTGTTAATTTTACGCAAGCATTCTTTAATTTCTGCAACATTTTTATGGAGACTTGTGCTATTAAAATGTATAATTGAGAGTGCATAACAATCATTATCTATATTTACATTTAATTGTTCATTTGTATAATACTCACAAACAATATCATAATTGTTGCTACAAAAAAATGTGTTTGGGTCAAGGGTATTTTCTAGATCAGATATCTTATGCTCCGCATAATCAAATATTTTAAGGTTTTTTCCCTTTGTGTGCAAATTTGCCATTTTGGAATTTTGTAGATCTTAATCAAGTATACTATACCCAGCATACTGTATTTTCTTTCAGTTTATTAGTGAGTTGCGTTGGTCATGATGTCTTGATGTGCTTGTTCGAGGGTGAATTATCAGTTTGTCATATCTTATGTAGGCAATCTCTCCTCTTTCTCGTGCTTCTTTCATTTTTGGTATGAGTTCTTTCCGTTTTTTCCTAACAGTGTCAGTGAAGTCCTCATTAATGTATATATTTGTACCCTTAAGATTTTTTGCTTTTTGTAGGATTTTTGTTTTGTCTTTGTGTTTTTCAACTGTAACTGCTATTGACCTAGGTCTGTTCCTCCCAATTTCAGGTTTGCCTTTGCGATGTACCTGCTCCAATTCTATCATCTCCTTCAACTGTAGCTTCTCTTTAAACATCTTCATCACTTTCGCTTCGGTGTCTGTCCATGTTTCTCCCGGTGTTTCTTCTATTCCTTCTATAATCAGATTATTTCTCTTTGACTGTCCTTCCAGGAATTCCATTTTTTCATTTAGAATGTGTAAACTGTCACGTATCTTATAGATTTCTGTTTGCGTAGTTTTACTGTTTTCCGTGTTTTGAATTTGAGTCATTTTGAGCTCATCCACTTCCTTTTGTGTATATTGTAGACTTCCCTTTATTTCTTGTATTTCCCGGGTGATGTTGTCAAGCCTTGCATTATTTGAGTCCAATATTATTTTAACAAAACCTTTGAATTGTTCCTGCTGCTGACTTAGTAATGTATTAAATAGTTAATTTTGTTGTTGAAGTAGTGTGTTTACCTGTGTGAGTGTTAGATAGTCATCCTCCGGTTTTGAGTCTGGTCTTTGTTTTGGTGGCATGATGCGAAATCGGCGATGTTGGCCTGTCGAGCAGCGGCGATGGCAAAATCAGCTATGCCGGTCCGGCGATCAGTGACAACGACTGAGCCAGCAACAATGGAGCCAACCAGGCAGGCCCGGCTAGCAGCCCCGGCGAGCAGCGGCGACGGCAGCACCGGCGACACAGACCCGCAGAGTGGCCACAATGGAGCCAAACCAGGCAGGCCCGGCGAGCAACGGTGGAGCCAACCAGACAGGCCCGGCGAGCAACGGTGGAGCCAACCAGACAGGCCCGGCGAGCAACGGTGGAGCCAACCAAACAGGCCCGGCGAGCAGCAGCGACGGCTGAACCAGCAACGATGGAGCCAAACCAGGCCAAGCAGGCCCAGCAGCGAGTAGGCCCAGCGGCAAGCAGGCCCGGCGAGCAGGCGCAGCGGCAACGGCAGCACCAGCAGCGGCGACGGCAGCACCAACAGCGGCGACGGCAGCACCAGCAGCGGCGACGGCAGCACCAGCAGCGGCGACGGCAGCACCAGCAGCGACGACGGCAGCACCAGCAGCGACGACGGCAGCACCAGCAGTGGCGACGGTAGCACCGGCAACCAAGTGTAGGTAGCAGGACTACGTGCACTTTTGTCTTTTGCTTTAACTGGCCCGAACGGTAAAGTTCTTCAAGACAAAAGCTTGAGTGTGCACTATTCTGTAAGGGATGTGACAGCATTTGAACCCACATTCTGAAGGACTCCAGTCTAATGCCTTAGCCACGAGGCCACATTACAAGTGAAGGTACCAGGACTACGTGCACTTTTGTCTTTTCCTTTACCTGGCCTGAACGGTAAAGTTCTTCAAGACAAAAGCATGAGTGTGCACTATTCTGTAAGGGCTGTGACAGTATTTGAAGCCACATTCTGAAAGACTCCAGTCTAATGCCTTACCCACCAGGCCACATTACAAGTGAAGGTAGCAGGGCGACGTGCACTTTTCTCTTTTCCTTTACCTGGCCCGAACGGTAAAGTTCTTCAAGACAAAAGCATGAGTGGGCACTATTCTGTAAGGGCTGTGACAGTATTTGAACCCACATTCTGAAAGACTCCAGTCTAATGCCTTATCCACCAGGTCACATTGCAAGTGAAGGTAACAGGAATACGTGCACTTTTGTCTTTTCCTTTACCTGGCCCGAATGGTAAAGTTCTTCAAGACATAAACAGGCACTATTCTGTAAGGGCTGTGCCAGGATTTGAACCCACATTCTGAAGGACTCCAGTCTAATGCGTTATCCATCAGGCCACATTACAGGTGGAAGTACAAGGACTCCGTGCACTTTTGTCTTTTCCTTTACCTGGCCCGAACGGTAAAGTTCTTCAAGACATAAGCATGAGCAGGCACTATTCTGTAAGGGTTGTGCCAGTATTTGAACACACATTCTGAAGGACTCCAGTCTAATGCCTTATCCATCAGGCCACATTACAAGTAGAGGTACAAGGACTCCGTGCACTTTTGTCTTTTCCTGTACCTGGCCCGAACGGTAAAGTTCTTCAAGACATAAGCAGGCACTATTCTGTAAGGGCTGTGCCAGTATTTGAACTCACATTCTGAAAGACTCCAGTCTAATGCCTTATCCACCAGGCCACATTACAAGTGAAGGTAGCAGGACTACGTGCACTTTTGTCTTTTCCTTTACCTGGCCCGAACGGTAAAGTTCTTCAAGACAGAAGTATGAGTGGGTACTATTCTGTAAGGGATGTGACAGTATTTGAACCCTCATTCTGAAGGACTCCAGTCTAATGCCTTATACACCAGGCCACATTACAAGTGAAGGTAACAGGACTACGTGCACTTTTGTCTTTTCCTTTGCCTGGCCTGAACGGTAAAGTTCTTCAAGACAAAAGCATGAGTGTGCACTATTCTGTAAGGGCTGTGACAGTATTTGAAGCCAAATTCTGAAAGACTCCAGTCTAATGCCTTTCCCACCAGGCCACATTACAAGTGAAGGTAGTAGGGCTACGTGCACTTTTGTCTTTTTCTTTAGCTGGCCTGAACGGTAAAGTTCTTCAAGACAAAAGCATGAGTGGGTACTATTCTGTAAGGGTTGTGACAGTGTTTGAACCCACATTCTGAAGGACTCCAGTCTCATGCCTTATCCACCTGGCCACATTACATGTGAAGGTACCAGGACTATGTGCACTTTTGTATTTTCCTTTACCTGGCCTGAACGGTAAAGTTCTTCAAGACAAAAGCATGAGTGGGTACTATTCTGTAAGGGTTGTGACAGTGTTTGAACCCACATTATGAAGGACTCCAGTCTAATGCCTTACCCAACAGGCCACATTACAAGTGAAGGTACCAGGACTCCATGCACTTTTCTCTTTTCCTTTACCTGGCACGAACGGTAAAGTTCTTCAAGACAAAAGTATGAGTGGCCACTATGCTGTAAGGGCTGTGACAGTATTTGAACCCTCATTCTGAAAGACTCCAGTCTAATGCCTTACCCACCAGGCCACATTACAAATGAAGTTAGCAGGGCTACGTGCACTTTTCTCTTTTCCTTTACCTGGCCCGAACGGTAAAGTTCTTCAAGACAAAAGCATGAGTGGGTACTATTCTGTTAGGGCTGTGACAGTATTTGAACCCACATTCTGAAGGAGTCCAGTCTAATGCCTTATCCACCAGGCCACATTACAAGTGCAGGTAGCAGGACTACGTGCACTTTTGTCTTTTCCTTTACCTGGCCCGAACTGTAAAGTTCTTCAAGACAAAGGTATGAGAGGGCACTATTCTGTAAGGGTTGTGACAGTGTTTGAACCCACATTCTGAAGGACTCCAGTCTAATGCCTTATCCACCAGTCCACATTACAAGTGAAGGCACCAGGACTACGTGCACTTTTGTCGTTTCCTTTACCTGGCCCGAACGGTAAAGTTCTTCAAGAGAAAAGCATGAGTTGGCACTATTCTGTAAGGGCTGTGCCAGTATTTGAACTAACATTCTGAAGGACTCCAGTCTAATGCCTTAGCCACCAGGTCACATTATAAGTGAAGCTACCAGGACTACGTGCACTTTTGTCTTTTCCTTTACCTGGCCCGAACGGTAAAGTTCTTCAAGACAAAAGCATGAGTGGGTACTATTCTGTTAGGGCTGTGACAGTATTTGAACCCACATTCTGAAGGAGTCCAGTCTAATGCCTTATCCACCAGGCCACATTACAAGTGCAGGTAGCAGGACTACGTGCACTTTTGTCTTTTCCTTTACCTGGCCCGAACTGTAAAGTTCTTCAAGACAAAGGTATGAGAGGGGACTATTCTGTAAGGGTTGTGACAGTGTTTGAACCCACATTCTGAAGGACTCCAGTCTAATGCCTTATCCACCAGGCCACATTACAAGTGAAGGCACCAGGACTACGTGCACTTTTGTCGTTTCCTTTACCTGGCCCGAACGGTAAAGTTCTTCAAGAGAAAAGCATGAGTTGGCACTATTCTGTAAGGGCTGTGCCAGTATTTGAACTAACATTCTGAAGGACTCCAGTCTAATGCCTTAGCCACCAGGTCACATTATAAGTGAAGCTACCAGGACTACGTGCACTTTTGTCTTTTCCTTTACCTGGCCTGAACGGTAAAGTTCTTCAAGACAAAAGCATGAGTGTGCACTATTCTGTAAGGGTTGTGACAGTGTTTGAACCCACATTCTGAAGGACTCCAGTCTAATGCCTTATCCACCAGGCCACATTACAAGTGAAGGTACAAGGACTCCATGCACTTTTGTCTTTTCCTTTACCTGGCCCGAACGGTAAAGTTCTTCAAGAGAAAAGCTTGAGTTGGCACTATTCTGTAAGGGCTGTGCCAGTATTTGAACCCACATTCTGAAGGACTCCAGTCTCATGCCTTATCCACCAGGCCACATTAAAAGTGAAGGTACCAGGACTACGTGCACTTTTGTCTTTTCCTTTACCTGGCCTGAACGGTAAAGTTCTTCAAGACAAAAACATGAGTGTGCACTATTCTGTAAGGGCTGTGACAGTATTTGAAGCCACATTCTGAAGGACTCCAGTCTAATGCCTTATCCACCAGGCCACAATACAAGTGAAGGTACCAGGACTCCATGCACTTTTGTCTTTTCCTTTACCTGGCCCGAACGGTAAAGTTCTTCAAGACATAAACAGGCACTATTCTGTAAGGGCTGTGCCAGGATTTGAACCCACATTCTGAAGGACTCCAGTCTAATGCCTTATCCATCAAGCTACATTACAAGTAGAGGTACAAGGACTCCGTGCACTTTTGTCTTTTCCTATACCTGGCCTGACCGGTAAAGTTCTTCAAGACAAAAGCATGAGTGTGCACTATTCTGTAAGGGTTGTGACAGTGTTTGAACCCACATTCTGAAGGACTCCAGTCTAATGCCTTTTCCACCAGGCCACATTACAAGTGAAGGTACAACGACTCCATGCACTTTTGTCTTTTCCTTTACCTGGCCCGAACGGTAAAGTTCTTCAAGAGAAAAGCATGAGTTGGCACTATTCTGTAAGGGCTGTGCCAGTATTTGAACTAACATTCTGAAGGACTCGTCTAATGCCTTATCCACCAGGTCACATTATAAGTGAAGCTACCAGGACTACGTGCACTTTTGTCTTTTCCTTTACCTGGCCCGAACGGTAAAGTTCTTCAAGACAAAAGCATGAGTGTGCACTATTCTGTAAGGGGTGTGACAGTATTTGAAGCCACATTCTGAAAGACTCCAGTCTAATGCCTTATCCACCAGGCCACATTACAATTCAAGGTAAAAGTACTACGTGCACTTTTGTCTTTTGCTTTACCTGCCCCGAACGGTAACGTTCAAGACAAAAGCATGAGTGGGAACTATTCTGTAAGGGCTGTGCCAGTATTTGAACCCACATTCTGAAGGACTTCAGTCTAATGCCTAGTCCAGCCAGGCCACATTACAAGTGAAGGTAGTAGGAATACGTGCACTTTTGTCTTTTCCTTTACCTGGCCCGAACGGTAAAGTTCTTCAAGAGAAAAGCATGAGTTGGCACTATTCTGTAAGGGCTGTGCCAGTATTTGAACTAACATTCTGAAGGACTCCAGTCTAATGCCTTATCCACCAGGTCACATTATAAGTGAAGCTACCAGGAATACGTGCACTTTTGTCTTTTCCTTTACCTGGCCCGAACGGTAAAGTTCTTCAAGACAAAAGCATGAGTGTGCACTATTCTGTAAGGGGTGTGACAGTATTTGAAGCCACATTCTGAAAGACTCCAGTCTAATGCCTTATCCACCAGGCCACATTACAATTGAAGGTAAAAGTACTACGTGCACTTTTGTCTTTTGCTTTACCTGCCCCGAACGGTAACGTTCAAGACAAAAGCATGAGTGGGAACTATTCTGTAAGGGCTGTGCCAGTATTTGAACCCACATTCTGAAGGACTTCAGTCTAATGCCTAGTCCAGCCAGGCCACATTACAAGTGAAGGTAGTAGGAATACGTGCACTTTTGTCTTTTCCTTTACCTGGCCCGAACGGTAAAGTTCTTCAAGACAAAAGCATGAGTGGGCACTATTCTGTAAGGGCTGTGCCAGTATTTGAACCCACATTCTGAAGGACTCCAGTCTAATGCCTTATCCACCAGGCCACATTACAAGTGAAGGTACCAGGACTCCATGCACTTTTGTCTTTTCCTTTACCTGGCCCGAACGGTAAAGTTCTTCAAGACATAAACAGGCACTATTCTGTAAGGGCTGTGCCAGGATTTGAACCCACATTCTGAAGGACTCCAGTCTAATGCCTTATCCATCAAGCCACATTACAAGTAGAGGTACAAGGACTCCGTGCACTTTTGTCTTTTCCTTTACCTGGCCTGAACGGTAAAGTTCTTCAAGACAAAAGCATGAGTGTGCACTATTCTGTAAGGGTTGTGACAGTGTTTGAACCCACATTCTGAAGGACTCCAGTCTAATGCCTTATCCACCAGGCCACATTACAAGTGAAGGTACAAGGACTCCATGCACTTTTGTCTTTTCCTTTACCTGGCCCGAACGGTAAAGTTCTTCAAGAGAAAAGCTTGAGTTGGCACTATTCTGTAAGGGCTGTGCCAGTATTTGAACCCACATTCTGAAGGACTCCAGTCTCATGCCTTATCCACCAGGCCACATTAAAAGTGAAGGTACCAGGACTACGTGCACTTTTGTCTTTTCCTTTACCTGGCCTGAACGGTAAAGTTCTTCAAGACAAAAACATGAGTGTGCACTATTCTGTAAGGGCTGTGACAGTATTTGAAGCCACATTCTGAAGGACTCCAGTCTAATGCCTTATCCACCAGGCCACAATACAAGTGTAGGTACCAGGACTCTATGCACTTTTGTCTTTTCCTTTACCTGGCCCGAACGGTAAAGTTCTTCAAGACATAAACAGGCACTATTCTGTAAGGGCTGTGCCAGGATTTGAACCCACATTCTGAAGGACTCCAGTCTAATGCCTTATCCATCAAGCTACATTACAAGTAGAGGTACAAGGACTCCGTGCACTTTTGTCTTTTCCTTTACCTGGCCTGACCGGTAAAGTTCTTCAAGACAAAAACATGAGTGTGCACTATTCTGTAAGGGTTGTGACAGTGTTTGAACCCACATTCTGAAGGACTCCAGTCTAATGCCTTATCCACCAGGCCACATTACAAGTGAAGGTACAACGACTCCATGCACTTTTGTCTTTTCCTTTACCTGGCCCGAACGGTAAAGTTCTTCAAGAGAAAAGCATGAGTTGGCACTATTCTGTAAGGGCTGTGCCAGTATTTGAACTAACATTCTGAAGGACTCGTCTAATGCCTTATCCACCAGGTCACATTATAAGTGAAGCTACCAGGACTACGTGCACTTTTGTCTTTTCCTTTACCTGGCCCGAACGGTAAAGTTCTTCAAGACAAAAGCATGAGTGTGCACTATTCTGTAAGGGGTGTGACAGTATTTGAAGCCACATTCTGAAAGACTCCAGTCTAATGCCTTATCCACCAGGCCACATTACAATTCAAGGTAAAAGTACTACGTGCACTTTTGTCTTTTGCTTTACCTGCCCCGAACGGTAACGTTCAAGACAAAAGCATGAGTGGGAACTATTCTGTAAGGGCTGTGCCAGTATTTGAACCCACATTCTGAAGGACTTCAGTCTAATGCCTAGTCCAGCCAGGCCACATTACAAGTGACGGTAGTAGGAATACGTGCACTTTTGTCTTTTCCTTTACCTGGCCCGAACGGTAACGTTCAAGACAAAAGCATGAGTGGGAACTATTCTGTAAGGGCTGTGCCAGTATTTGAACCCACATTCTGAAGGACTCCAGTTTAATGCCTTATCCACCAGGCCACATTACAAGTGAAGGTACCAGGACTACGTGCACTTTTGTCTTTTCCTTTACCTGGCCTGAACGGTAAAGTTCTTCAAGACAAAAGCATGAGTGTGCACTATTCTGTAAGGTCTGTGACAGTATCTGAAGCCACATTCTGAAGGACTCCAGTCTAATGCCTTATCCACCAGGCCACATTACAAGTGAAGGTACCAGGACTCCATGCACTTTTGTCTTTTCCTTTACCTCGCCTGAACGGTAAAGTTCTTCAAGACATAAACAGGCACTATTCTGTAAGGGCTGTGCCAGGATTTGAACCCACATTCTGAAGGACTCCAGTCTAATGCCTTATCCATCAAGCCACATTACAAGTAGAGGTACAAGGACTCCGTGCACTTTTGTCTTTTCCTTTACCTGGCCTGAACGGTAAAGTTCTTCAAGACAAAAGCATGAGTGTGCACTATTCTGTAAGGGTTGTGACAGTGTTTGAACCAACATTCTGAAGGACTCCAGTCTAATGCCTTATCCACCAGGCCACATTACAAGTGAAGGTACAAGGACTCCATGCACTTTTGTCTTTTCCTTTACCTGGCCCGAACGGTAAAGTTCTTCAAGAGAAAAGCTTGAGTTGGCACTATTCTGTAAGGGCTGTGCCAGTATTTGAACCCACATTCTGAAGGACTCCAGTCTCATGCCTTATCCACCAGGCCACATTAAAAGTGAAGGTACAAGGACTACGTGCACTTTTGTCTTTTCCTTTACCTGGCCCGAACGGCAAAGTTCTTCAAGACAAAAGCATGAGTGGGTACTATTCTGTAAGGGCTGTGACGGTATTTGAACCCACATTCTGAAAGACTCCAGTCTAATGCCTTAACCACCAGGCCACATTGCAAGTGAAGGTAACAGGAATACGTGCACTTTTGTCTTTTCCTTTACCTGGCCCGAACGTTAAAGTTCTTCAAGACATGAAAAGGTACTATTCTGTAAGGCCTGTGCCAGGATTTGAACCCACATTCTGAAGGACTCCAGTCTAATGCCTTATCCATCAGGCCACATTACAAGTGTAAGATCAAGGACTCCGTGCACTTTTGTCTTTTCCTTTACCTGGCCCGAACGGTAAAGTTCTTCAAGACATAAGCATGAGCAGGCACTATTCTGTAAGGGCTGTGCCAGTGTTTGAACCCACATTCTGAAAGACTCCAGTCTAATGCCTTATCCACCAGGCC
Organism: Festucalex cinctus; assembly: GCF_051991245.1. Lineage (NCBI taxonomy): Eukaryota > Metazoa > Chordata > Actinopteri > Syngnathiformes > Syngnathidae > Festucalex > Festucalex cinctus. The sequence continues at coordinate 37,092,950 of NC_135412.1, read as the reverse complement.
ACATTACAAGTGAAGGTAGAAGGACTACGTGCACTTTTTTCTTTTCCTTTACCTGGCCCGAACGGTAAAGTTCTTCAAGACAAAAGTATGAGTGGGCACTATTCTGTAAGGGCTGTGACAGTATTTGAACCCTCATTCTGAAAGACTCCAGTCTAATGCCTTATCCACCAGGCCATAAAATAAGTGAAGGTAGCAGGACAACGGGCACTTTTGGCTTTTCCTTTACCTGGCTCGAACGGTAAAGTTCTTCAAGACAAAAATATGAGTGGGCACTATTCTGTAAGGGCTGTGACAGTATTTGAACCCACATTCTGAAGGACTCCAGTCTAATGCCTTATCCACCAGGCCACATTACAAGTGAAGGTAGTAGGAATACGTGCACTTTTGTATTTTCCTTTACCTGGCCTGAACGGTAAAGTTCTTCAAGACAAAAGCATGAGTGTGCACTATTCTGTAAAGGCTGTGACAGTATTTGAAGCCACATTCTGAAATACTCCAGTCTAATGCCTTTCCCACCAGGCCACATTACAGGTTAAGGTAGCAGGGCTACGTGCACTTTTGTCTTTTTCTTTAGCTGGCCCGAACGGTAAAGTTCTTCAAGACAAAAGCATGAGTGGATACTATTCTGTAAAGGTTGTGACAGTGTTTGAACCCACATTCTGAAAGACTCCAGTCTAATGCCTTATCCACCAGGCCACATTACAAGTGAAGGCACCAGGACTACGTGCACTTTTGTCTTTTCCTTTACCTGGCCCGAACGGTAAAGTTCTTCAAGACAAAAGCATGAGTTGGGACTATTCTGTAAGGGCTGTGCCAGTATTTGAACTAACAATCTGAAGGACTCCAGTCTAATGCCTTATCCACCAGGCCACATTATAAGTGAAGGTACCAGGACTACGTGCACTTTTGTCTTTTCCTTTACCTGGCCCGAACGGTAAAGTTCTTCAAGACAAAAGCATGAGTGGGCACTATTCTGTAAGGGCTGTGACAGTATTTGAACCCACATTCTGAAGGACTCCAGTCTAATGCCTTTCCCACCAGGCCACATTACAAGTTAAGGTAGCAGGGCTACGTGCACTTTTGTCTTTTTCTTTAGCTGGCCCGAACGGTAAAGTTCTTCAAGAGAAAAGCATGGGTTGGCACTATTGTGTAAGGGCTGTGCCAGGATTTGAACCCACATTCTGAAGGACTCCAATCTAATGCCTTATCCATCAGGCCACATTACAAGTGAAGGTAGCAGGACTCCGTCCACTTTTGTCTTTTCCTTTACCTGGCCCGAACGGTAAAGTTCTTCAAGACATAAGCATGAGCAGGCACTATTCTGTAAGGGCAGTGACAGTATTTGAAGCCACATTCTGAAAGACTCCAGTCTAATGCCTTTCCCACCAGGCCACATTACAAGTGAAGGTAGCAGGGCTACGTGCACTTTTGTCTTTTTCTTTAGCTGGCCCGAACGGTAAAGTTCTTCAAGACAAAAGCATGAGTGGGTACTATTCTGTAAGGGTTTCGACAGTGTTTGAACCCACATTCTGAAGGACTCCAGTCTAATGCCTTATCCACCAGGCCACATTACAAATGAAGGCCCCAGTACTACGTGCACTTTTGTCTTTTCCTTTACCTGGCCCGAACGGTAAAGTTCTTCAAGACAAAAGCATGAGTGGGCACTATTCTGTAAGGGTTGTGACAGTATTTGAACCCACATTCTGAAGGACTCCAGTCTAATGCCTTATCCACCAGGCCACATTGCAAGTGAAGGTCGCAGGAATACGTGCACTTTTGTCTTTTCCTTTACCTGGCCCGAACGGTAAAGTTCTTCAAGACATAAGCAGGCACTATTCTGTAAGGGCTGTGCCAGTATTTGAACTCACATTCTGAAAGACTCCAGTCTAATGCCTTATCCACCAGGCCACGTTACAAGTGAAGGTAGCAGGACTACGTGCACTTTTGTCTTTTCCTTTACCTGGCCCGAACGGTAAAGTTCTTCAAGACAGAAGTATGAGTGGGTACTATTCTGTAAGGGATGTGACAGTATTTGAACCCTCATTCTGAAGGACTCCAGTCTAATGCCTTTTACACCAGGCCACATTACAAGTGAAGGTAACAGGACTACGTGCACTTTTGTCTTTTCCTTTGCCTGGCCCGAACGGTAAAGTTCTTCAAGACAAAATCATGAGTGTGCACTATTCTGTAAGGGCTGTGACAGTATTTGAAGCCAAATTCTGAAAGACTCCAGTCTAATGCCTTATCCACCAGGCCACATTTCAAGTGAAGGTAGTAGGAATACGTGCACTTTTGTCTTTTCCTTTACCTGGCCTGAACGGTAAAGTTCTTCAAGACAAAAGCATGAGTGTGCACTATTCTGTAAGGGCTGTGACAGTATTTGAAGCCAAATTCTGAAAGACTCCAGTCTAATGCCTTTCCCACCAGGCCACATTACAAGTGAAGGTAGTAGGGCTACGTGCACTTTTGTCTTTTTCTTTAGCTGGCCCGAACGGTAAAGTTCTTCAAGACAAAAGCATGAGTGGGTACTATTCTGTAAGGGTTGTGACAGTCTTTGAACCCACATTCTGAAGGACTCCAGTCTCATGCCTTATCCACCTGGCCACATTACATGTGAAGGTACCAGGACTACGTGCACTTTTGTATTTTCCTTTACCTGGCCTGAACGGTAAAGTTCTTCAAGACAAAAGTATGAGTGGCCACTATGCTGTAAGGGCTGTGACAGTATTTGAACCCTCATACTGAAAGACTCCAGTCTAATGCCTTATCCACCAGGCCATTAAATAAGTGAAGGTAGCAGGACAACGGGCACTTTTGTCTTTTCCTTTACCTGGCTCGAACGGTAAAGTTATTCAAGACAAAAGCATGAGTGGTTACTATTCTGTTAGGGCTGTGACAGTATTTGAACCCACATTCTGAAGGAGTCCAGTCTAATGACTTATCCACCAGGCCACATTACAAGTGCAGGTAGCAGGACTACGTGCACTTTTGTCTTTTCCTTTACCGGCCCGAACTGTAAAGTTCTTCAAGACAAAGGTATGAGAGGGCACTATTCTGTAAGGTTGTGACAGTGTTTGAACCCACATTCTGAAGGACTCCAGTCTAATGCCTTATCCACCAGGCCACATTACAAGTGAAGGCACCAGGACTACGTGCACTTTTGTCTTTTCCTTTACCTGGCCCGAACGGTAAAGTTCTTCAAGAGAAAAGCATGAGTTGGCACTATTCTGTAAGGGCTGTGCCAGTATTTGAACTAACATTCTGAAGGACTCCAGTCTAATGCCTTATCCACCAGGTCACATTATAAGTGAAGCTACCAGGACTACGTGCACTTTTGTCTTTTCCTTTACCTGGCCTGAACGGTAAAGTTCTTCAAGACAAAAGCATGAGTGTGCACTATTCTGTAAGGGGTGTGACAGTATTTGAAGCCACATTCTGAAAGACTCCAGTCTAATGCCTTATCCACCAGGCCACATTACAATTGAAGGTAAAAGTACTACGTGCACTTTTGTCTTTTGCTTTACCTGCCCCGAACGGTAACGTTCAAGACAAAAGCATGAGTGGGAACTATTCTGTAAGGGCTGTGCCAGTATTTGAACCCACATTCTGAAGGACTTCAGTCTAATGCCTAGTCCAGCCAGGCCACATTACAAGTGAAGGTAGTAGGAATACGTGCACTTTTGTCTTTTCCTTTACCTGGCCCGAACGGTAAAGTTCTTCAAGACAAAAGCATGAGTGGGCACTATTCTGTAAGGGCTGTGCCAGTATTTGAACCCACATTCTGAAGGACTCCAGTCTAATGCCTTATCCACCAGGCCACATTACAAGTGAAGGTACCAGGACTACGTGCACTTTTGTCTTTTCCTTTACCTGGCCTGAACGGTAAAGTTCTTCAAGACAAAAACATGAGTGTGCACTATTCTGTAAGGGCTGTGACAGTATTTGAAGCCACATTCTGAAGGACTCCAGTCTAATGCCTTATCCACCAGGCCACATTACAAGTGAAGGTACCAGGACTCCATGCACTTTTGTCTTTTCCTTTACCTGGCCCGAACTGTAAAGTTCTTCAAGACATAAACAGGCACTATTCTGTAAGGGCTGTGCCAGGATTTGAACCCACATTCTGAAGGACTCCAGTCTAATGCCTTATCCATCAAGCTACATTACAAGTAGAGGTACAAGGACTCCGTGCACTTTTGTCTTTTCCTTTACCTGGCCTGAACGGTAAAGTTCTTCAAGACAAAAGCATGAGTGTGCACTATTCTGTAAGGGTTGTGACAGTGTTTGAACCCACATTCTGAAGGACTCCAGTCTAATGCCTTATCCACCAGGCCACATTACAAGTGAAGGTACAAGGACTCCATGCACTTTTGTCTTTTCCTTTACCTGGCCCGAACGGCAAAGTTCTTCAAGACAAAAGCATGAGTGGGCACTATTCTGTAAGGGCTGTGACGGTATTTGAACCCACATTCTGAAAGACTCCAGTCTAATGCCTTAACCACCAGGCCACATTGCAAGTGAAGGTAATAGGAATACGTGCACTTTTGTCTTTTCCTTTACCTGGCCCGAACGGTAAAGTTCTTCAAGACATGAAAAGGTACTATTCTGTAAGGCCTGTGCCAGGATTTGAACCCACATTCTGAAGGACTCAAGTCTAATGCCTTATCCACCAGGCCACATTACAAGTGAAGGTACCAGGACTCCATGCACTTTTGTCTTTTCCTTTACCTGGCCCGAACGGTAAAGTTCTTCAAGACATAAACAGGCACTATTCTGTAAGGGCTGTGCCAGGATTTGAACCCACATTCTGAAGGACTCCAGTCTAATGCCTTATCCATCAAGCTACATTACAAGTAGAGGTACAAGGACTCCGTGCACTTTTGTCTTTTCCTTTACCTGGCCTGAACGGTAAAGTTCTTCAAGACAAAAGCATGAGTGTGCACTATTCTGTAAGGGTTGTGACAGTGTTTGAACCCACATTCTGAAGGACTCCAGTCTAATGCCTTATCCACCAGGCCACATTACAAGTGAAGGTACAAGGACTCCATGCACTTTTGTCTTTTCCTTTACCTGGCCCGAACGGTAAAGTTCTTCAAGAGAAAAGCTTGAGTTGGCACTATTCTGTAAGGGCTGTGCCAGTATTTGAACCCACATTCTGAAGGACTCCAGTCTCATGCCTTATCCACCAGGCCACATTAAAAGTGAAGGTACCCGGACTACGTGCACTTTTGGCTTTTCCTTTACCTGGCTCGAACGGTAAAGTTCTTCAAGACAAAAATATGAGTGGGCACTATTCTGTAAGGGCTGTGACAGTATTTGAACCCACATTCTGAAGGACTCCAGTCTAATGCCTTATCCACCAGGCCACATTACAAGTTAAGGTAGTAGGAATACGTGCACTTTTGTCTTTTCCTTTACCTGGCCCGAACGGTAAAGTTCTTCAAGACAAAAGCATGAGTGGATACTATTCTGTAAGGGTTGTGACAGTGTTTGAACCCACATTCTGAAAGACTCCAGTCTAATGCCTTATCCACCAGGCCACATTACAAGTGAAGGCACCAGGACTACGTGCACTTTTGTCTTTTCCTTTACCTGGCCCGAACGGTAAAGTTCTTCAAGACAAAAGCATGAGTTGGGACTATTCTGTAAGGGCTGTGCCAGTATTTGAACTAACAATCTGAAGGACTCCAGTCTAATGCCTTATCCACCAGGCCACATTATAAGTGAAGGTACCAGGACTACGTGCACTTTTGTCTTTTCCTTTACCTGGCCCGAACGGTAAAGTTCTTCAAGACAAAAGCATGAGTGGGCACTATTCTGTAAGGGCTGTGACAGTATTTGAACCCACATTCTGAAGGACTCCAGTCTAATGCCTTTCCCACCAGGCCACATTACAAGTGAAGGTAGCAGGGCTACGTGCACTTTTGTCTTTTTCTTTAGCTGGCCCGAACGGTAAAGTTCTTCAAGAGAAAAGCATGGGTTGGCACTATTGTGTAAGGGATGTGCCAGGATTTGAACCCACATTCTGAAGGACTCCAATCTAATGCCTTATCCATCAGGCCACATTACAAGTGAAGGTAGCAGGACTCCGTCCACTTTTGTCTTTTCCTTTACCTGGCCCGAACGGTAAAGTTCTTCAAGACATAAGCATGAGCAGGCACTATTCTGTAAGGGCAGTGACAGTATTTGAAGCCACATTCTGAAAGACTCCAGTCTAATGCCTTTCCCACCAGGCCACATTACAAGTGAAGGTAGCAGGGCTACGTGCACTTTTGTCTTTTTCTTTAGCTGGCCCGAACGGTAAAGTTCTTCAAGACAAAAGCATGAGTGGGTACTATTCTGTAAGGGTTGTGACAGTGTTTGAACCCACATTCTGAAGGACTCCAGTCTAATGCCTTATCCACCAGGCCACATTACAAATGAAGGCCCCAGTACGATGTGCACTTTTGTCTTTTCCTTTACCTGGCCCGAACGGTAAAGTTCTTCAAGACAAAAGCATGAGTGGGCACTATTCTGTAAGGGTTGTGACAGTATTTGAACCCACATTCTGAAGGACTCCAGTCTAATGCCTTATCCACCAGGCCACATTGCAAGTGAATGTCGCAGGAATACGTGCACTTTTGTCTTTTCCTTTACCTGGCCCGAACGGTAAAGTTCTTCAAGACATAAGCAGGCACTATTCTGTAAGGGCTGTGCCAGTATTTGAACTCACATTCTGAAAGACTCCAGTCTAATGCCTTATCCACCAGGCCACATTACAAGTGAAGGTAGCAGGACTACGTGCACTTTTGTCTTTTCCTTTACCTGGCCCGAACGGTAAAGTTCTTCAAGACAGAAGTATGAGTGGGTACTATTCTGTAAGGGATGTGACAGTAATTGAACCCTCATTCTGAAGGACTCCAGTCTAATGCCTTATACACCAGGCCACATTACAAGCGAAGGTAACAGGACTACGTGCACTTTTGTCTTTTCCTTTGCCTGGCCCGAACGGTAAAGTTCTTCAAGACAAAATCATGAGTGGGCACTATTCTGTAAGGGCTGTGACAGTATTTGAAGCCAAATTCTGAAAGACTCCAGTCTAATGCCTTATCCACCAGGCCACATTACAATTGAAGGTAAAAGTACTACGTGCACTTTTGTCTTTTGCTTTACCTGCCCCGAACGGTAACGTTCAAGACAAAAGCATGAGTGGGAACTATTCTGTAAGGGCTGTGCCAGTATTTGAACCCACATTCTGAAGGACTTCAGTCTAATGCCTAGTCCAGCCAGGCCACATTACAAGTGAAGGTAGTAGGAATACGTGCACTTTTGTCTTTTCCTTTACCTGGCCCGAACGGTAAAGTTCTTCAAGACAAAAGCATGAGTGGGCACTATTCTGTAAGGGCTGTGCCAGTATTTGAACCCACATTCTGAAGGACTCCAGTCTAATGCCTTATCCACCAGGCCACATTACAAGTGAAGATACCAGGACTCCATGCACTTTTGTCTTTTCCTTTACCTGGCCCGAACGGTAAAGTTCTTCAAGACATAAACAGGCACTATTCTGTAAGGGCTGTGCCAGGATTTGAACCCACATTCTGAAGGACTCCAGTCTAATGCCTTATCCATCAAGCCACATTACAAGTGAAGGTAGCAGGACTACGTGCACTTTTGTCTTTTCCTTTACCTGGCCTGAACGGTAAAGTTCTTCAAGACAAAAGCATGAGTGTGCACTATTCTGTAAGGGTTGTGACAGTGTTTGAACCCACATTCTGAAGGACTCCAGTCTAATGCCTTATCCACCAGGCCACATTACAAGTGAAGGTACAAGGACTCCATGCACTTTTGTCTTTTCCTTTACCTGGCCCGAACGGTAAAGTTCTTCAAGAGAAAAGCTTGAGTTGGCACCTTTCTGTAAGGGCTGTGCCAGTATTTGAACCCACATTCTGAAGGACTCCAGTCTCATGCCTTATCCACCAGGCCACATTAAAAGTGAAGGTACCATTACTACGTGCACTTTTGTCTTTTCCTTTACCTGGCCTGAACGGTAAAGTTCTTCAAGACAAAAACATGAGTGTGCACTATTCTGTAAGGGCTGTGACAGTATTTGAAGCCACATTCTGAAGGACTCCAGTCTAATGCCTTATCCACCAGGCCACAATACAAGTGAAGGTACCAGGACTCCATGCACTTTTGTCTTTTCCTTTACCTGGCCCGAACGGTAAAGTTCTTCAAGACATAAACAGGCACTATTCTGTAAGGGCTGTGCCAGGATTTGAACCCACATTCTGAAGGACTCCAGTCTAATGCCTTATCCATCAAGCTACATTACAAGTAGAGGTACAAGGACTCCGTGCACTTTTGTCTTTTCCTTTACCTGGCCTGACCGGTAAAGTTCTTCAAGACAAAAGCATGAGTGTGCACTATTCTGTAAGGGTTGTGACAGTGTTTGAACCCACATTCTGAAGGACTCCAGTCTAATGCCTTATCCACCAGGCCACATTACAAGTGGAGGTACAACGACTCCATGCACTTTTGTCTTTTCCTTTACCTGGCCCGAACGGTAAAGTTCTTCAAGAGAAAAGCATGAGTTGGCACTATTCTGTAAGGGCTGTGCCAGTATTTGAACTAACATTCTGAAGGACTCGTCTAATGCCTTATCCACCAGGTCACATTATAAGTGAAGCTACCAGGACTACGTGCACTTTTGTCTTTTCCTTTACCTGGCCCGAACGGTAAAGTTCTTCAAGACAAAAGGATGAGTGTGCACTATTCTGTAAGGGGTGTGACAGTATTTGAAGCCACATTCTGAAAGACTCCAGTCTAATGCCTTATCCACCAGGCCACATTACAATTCAAGGTAAAAGTACTACGTGCACTTTTGTCTTTTGCTTTACCTGCCCCGAACGGTAACGTTCAAGACAAAAGCATGAGTGGGAACTATTCTGTAAGGGCTGTGCCAGTATTTGAACCCACATTCTGAAGGACTTCAGTCTAATGCCTAGTCCAGCCAGGCCACATTACAAGTGAAGGTAGTAGGAATACGTGCACTTTTGTCTTTTCCTTTACCTGGCCCGAACGGTAAAGTTCTTCAAGACAAAAGCATGAGTGGGCACTATTCTGTAAGGGCTGTGCCAGTATTTGAACCCACATTCTGAAGGACTCCAGTTTAATGCCTTATCCACCAGGCCACATTACAAGTGAAGGTACCAGGACTACGTGCACTTTTGTCTTTTCCTTTACCTGGCCTGAACGGTAAAGTTCTTCAAGACAAAAGCATGAGTGTGCACTATTCTGTAAGGTCTGTGACAGTATCTGAAGCCACATTCTGAAGGACTCCAGTCTAATGCCTTATCCACCAGGCCACATTACAAGTGAAGGTACCAGGACTCCATGGACTTTTGTCTTTTCCTTTACCTGGCCCGAACGGTAAAGTTCTTCAAGACATAAACAGGCACTATTCTGTAAGGGCTGTGCCAGGATTTGAACCCACATTCTGAAGGACTCCAGTCTAATGCCTTATCCATCAAGCCACATTACAAGTAGAGGTACAAGGACTCCGTGCACTTTTGTCTTTTCCTTTACCTGGCCTGAACGGTAAAGTTCTTCAAGACAAAAGCATGAGTGTGCACTATTCTGTAAGGGTTGTGACAGTGTTTGAACCCAAATTCTGAAGGACTCCAGTCTAATGCCTTATCCACCAGGCCACATTACAAGTGAAGGTACAAGGACTCCATGCACTTTTGTCTTTTCCTTTACCTGGCCCGAACGGTAAAGTTCTTCAAGAGAAAAGCTTGAGTTGGCACTATTCTGTAAGGGCTGTGCCAGTATTTGAACCCACATTCTGAAGGACTCCAGTCTCATGCCTTATCCACCAGGCCACATTAAAAGTGAAGGTACCAGGACTACGTGCACTTTTGTCTTTTCCTTTACCTGGCCCGAACGGCAAAGTTCTTCAAGACAAAAGCATGAGTGGGCACTATTCTGTAAGGGCTGTGACGGTATTTGAAGCCACATTCTGAAAGACTCCAGTCTAATGCCTTAACCACCAGGCCACATTGCAAGTGAAGGTAACAGGAATACGTGCACTTTTGTCTTTTCCTTTACCTGGCCCGAACGGTAAAGTTCTTCAAGACATGAAAAGGTACTATTCTGTAAGGCCTGTGCCAGGATTTGAACCCACATTCTGAAGGACTCCAGTCTAATGCCTTATCCATCAGGCCACATTACAAGTGTAAGAACAAGGACTCCGTGCACTTTTGTCTTTTCCTTTACCTGGCCCGAACGGTAAAGTTCTTCAAGACATAAGCATGAGCAGGCACTATTCTGTAAGGGCTGTGCCAGTGTTTGAACCCACATTCTGAAAGACTCCAGTCTAATGCCTTATCCACCAGGCCACATTACAAGTGAAGGTAGAAGGACTACGTGCACTTTTTTCTTTTCCTTTACCTGGCCCGAACGGTAAAGTTCTTCAAGACAAAAGTATGAGTGGGCACTATTCTGTAAGGGCTGTGACAGTATTTGAACCCTCATTCTGAAAGACTCCAGTCTAATGCCTTATCCACCAGGCCATAAAATAAGTGAAGGTAGCAGGACAACGGGCACATTTGGCTTTTCCTTTACCTGGCTCGAACGGTAAAGTTCTTCAAGACAAAAATATGAGTGGGCACTATTCTGTAAGGGCTGTGACAGTATTTGAACCCACATTCTGAAGGACTCCAGTCTAATGCCTTATCCACCAGGCCACATTACAAGTGAAGGTAGTAGGAATACGTGCACTTTTGTCTTTTCCTTTACCTGGCCTGAACGGTAAAGTTCTTCAAGACAAAAGCATGAGTGTGCACTATTCTGTAAAGGCTGTGACAGTATTTGAAGCCACATTCTGAAATACTCCAGTCTAATGCCTTTCCCACCAGGCCACATTACAAGTTAAGGTAGCAGGGCTACGTGCACTTTTGTCTTTTTCTTTAGCTGGCCCGAACGGTAAAGTTCTTCAAGACAAAAGCATGAGTGGATACTATTCTGTAAGGGTTGTGACTGTGTTTGAACCCACATTCTGAAAGACTCCAGTCTAATGCCTTATCCACCAGGCCACATTACAAGTGAAGGCACCAGGACTACGTGCACTTTTGTCTTTTCCTTTACCTGGCCCGAACGGTAAAGTTCTTCAAGACAAAAGCATGAGTTGGGACTATTCTGTAAGGGCTGTGCCAGTATTTGAACTAACAATCTGAAGGACTCCAGTCTAATGCCTTATCCACCAGGCCACATTATAAGTGAAGGTACCAGGACTACGTGCACTTTTGTCTTTTTCTTTAGCTGGCCCGAAAGGTAAAGTTCTTCAAGAGAAAAGCATGGGTTGGCACTATTGTGTAAGGGCTGTGCCAGGATTTGAACCCACATTCTGAAGGACTCCAATCTTATGCCTTATCCATCAGGCCACATTACAAGTGAAGGTAGCAGGACTCCGTCCACTTTTGTCTTTTCCTTTACCTGGCCCGAACGGTAAAGTTCTTCAAGACATAAGCATGAGCAGGCACTATTCTGTAAGGGCAGTGACAGTATTTGAAGCCACATTCTGAAAGACTCCAGTCTAATGCCTTTCCCACCAGGCCACATTACAAGTGAAGGTAGCAGGGCTACGTGCACTTTTGTCTTTTTCTTTAGCTGGCCCGAACGGTAAAGTTCTTCAAGACAAAAGCATGAGTGGGTACTATTCTGTAAGCGTTGTGACAGTGTTTGAACCCACATTCTGAAGGACTCCAGTCTAATGCCTTATCCACCAGGCCACATTACAAGTGAAGGTAGCAGGACTACGTGCACTTTTGTCTTTTCCTTTACCTGGCCCGAACGGTAAAGTTCTTCAAGACAGAAGTATGAGTGGGTACTATTCTGTAAGGGATGTGACAGTATTTGAACCCTCATACTGAAGGACTCCAGTCTAATGCCTTATACACCAGGCCACATTACAAGTGAAGGTAACAGGACTACGTGCACTTTTGTCTTTTCCTTTGCCTGGCCCGAACGGTAAAGTTCTTCAAGACAAAATCATGAGTGGGCACTATTCTGTAAGGGCTGTGACAGTATTTGAAGCCAAATTCTGAAAGACTCCAGTCTAATGCCTTATCCACCAGGCCACATTACAAGTGAAGGTAGTAGGAATACGTGCACTTTTGTCTTTTCCTTTACCTGGCCTGAACGGTAAAGTTCTTCAAGACAAAAGCATGAGTGTGCACTATTCTGTAAGGGCTGTGACAGTATTTGAAGCCAAATTCTGAAAGACTCCAGTCTAATGCCTTTCCCACCAGGCCACATTACAAGTGAAGGTAGTAGGGCTACGTGCACTTTTGTCTTTTTCTTTAGCTGGCCCGAACGGTAAAGTTCTTCAAGACAAAAGCATGAGTGGGTACTATTCTGTAAGGGTTGTGACAGTGTTTGAACCCACATTCTGAAGGACTCCAGTCTCATGCCTTATCCACCTGGCCACATTACATGTGAAGGTTCCAGGACTACGTGCACTTTTGTATTTTCCTTTACCTGGCCTGAACGGTAAAGTTCTTCAAGACAAAAGCATGAGTGTGCACTATTCTGTAAGGGCTGTGACAGTATTTGAAGCCACATTCTGAAAGACTCCAGTCTAATGCCTTACCCAGCAGGCCACATTACAAATGAAGGTAGCAGGGCTACGTGCACTTTTCTCTTTTCCTTTACCTGGCCCGAACGGTAAAGTTCTTCAAGACAAAAGCATGAGTGGGTACTATTCTGTAAGGGTTGTGACAGTGTTTGAACCCACATTATGAAGGACTCCAGTCTAATGCCTTACCCAACAGGCCACATTACAAGTGAAGGTACCAGGACTCCATGCACTTTTGTCTTTTTCTTTACCTGGCACGAACGGTAAAGTTCTTCAAGACAAATGTATGAGTGGCCACTATGCTGTAAGGGCTGTGACAGTATTTGAACCCTCATTCTGAAAGACTCCAGTCTAATGCCTTATCCACCAGGCCATTAAATAAGTGAAGGTAGCAGGACAACGGGCACTTTTGTCTTTTCCTTTACCTGGCTCGAACGGTAAAGTTATTCAAGACAAAAGCATGAGTGCGTACTATTCTGTTAGGGCTGTGACAGTATTTGAACCCACATTCTGAAGGAGTCCAGTCTAATGCCTTATCCACCAGGCCACATTACAAGTGCAGGTAGCAGGACTACGTGCACTTTTGTCTTTTCCTTTACCTGGCCCGAACTGTAAAGTTCTTCAAGACAAAGGTATGAGAGGGCACTATTCTGTAAGGGTTGTGACAGTGTTTGAACCCACATTCTGAAGGACTCCAGTCTAATGCCTTATCCACCAGGCCACATTACAAGTGAAGGCACCAGGACTACGTGCACTTTTGTCTTTTCCTTTACCTGGCCCGAACGGTAAAGTTCTTCAAGAGAAAAGCATGAGTTGGCACTATTCTGTAAGGGCTGTGCCAGTATTTGAACTAACATTCTAAAGGACTCCAGTCTAATGCCTTATCCACCAGGTCACATTATAAGTGAAGCTACCAGGACTACGTGCACTTTTGTCTTTTCCTTTACCTGGCCTGAACGGTAAAGTTCTTCAAGACAAAAGCATGAGTGTGCACTATTCTGTAAGGGGTGTGACAGTATTTGAAGCCACATTCTGAAAGACTCCAGTCTAATGCCTTATCCACCAGGCCACATTACAATTGAAGGTAAAAGTACTACGTGCACTTTTGTCTTTTGCTTTACCTGCCCCGAACGGTAACGTTCAAGACAAAAGCATGAGTGGGAACTATTCTGTAAGGGCTGTGCCAGTATTTGAACCCACATTCTGAAGGACTTCAGTCTAATGCCTAGTCCAGCCAGGCCACATTACAAGTGAAGGTAGTAGGAATACGTGCACTTTTGTCTTTTCCTTTACCTGGCCCGAACGGTAAAGTTCTTCAAGACAAAAGAATGAGTGGGCACTATTCTGTAAGGCCTGTGCCAGTATTTGAACCCACATTCTGAAGGACTCCAGTCTAATGCCTTATCCACCAGGCCACATTACAAGTGAAGGTACCAGGACTACGTGCACTTTTGTCTTTTCCTTTACCTGGCCTGAACGGTAAAGTTCTTCAAGACAAAAACATGAGTGTGCACAATTCTGTAAGGGCTGTGACAGTATTTGAAGCCACATTCTGAAGGACTCCAGTCTAATGCCTTATCCACCAGGCCACATTACAAGTGAAGGTACCAGGACTCCATGCACTTTTGTCTTTTCCTTTACCTGGCCCGAACGGTAAAGTTCTTCAAGACATAAACAGGCACTATTCTGTAAGGGCTGTGCCAGGATTTGAACCCACATTCTGAAGGACTCCAGTCTAATGCCTTATCCATCAAGCTACATTACAAGTAGAGGTACAAGGACTCCGTGCACTTTTGTCTTTTCCTTTACCTCGCCTGAACGGTAAAGTTCTTCAAGACAAAAGCATGAGTGTGCACTATTCTGTAAGGGTTGTGACAGTGTTTGAACCCACATTCTGAAGGACTCCAGTCTAATGCCTTATCCACCAGGCCACATTACAAGTGAAGGTACAAGGACTCCATGCACTTTTGTCTTTTCCTTTACCTGGCCCGAACGGTAAAGTTCTTCAAGAGAAAAGCTTGAGTTGGCACTATTCTGTAAGGGCTGTGCCAGTATTTGAACCGACATTCTGAAGGACTCCAGTCTCATGCCTTATCTCCCAGGCCACATTAAAAGTGAAGGTACCAGGACTACGTGCACTTTTGTCTTTTCCTTTACCTGGCCCGAACGGCAAAGTTCTTCAAGACAAAAGCATGAGTGGGCACTATTCTGTAAGGGCTGTGACGGTATTTGAACCCACATTCTGAAAGACTCCAGTCTAATGCCTTAACCACCAGGCCACATTGCAAGTGAAGGTAATAGGAATACGTGCACTTTTGTCTTTTCCTTTACCTGGCCCGAACGGTAAAGTTCTTCAAGACATGAAAAGGTACTATTCTGTAAGGCCTGTGCCAGGATTTGAACCCACATTCTGAAGGACTCCAGTCTAATGCCTTATCCATCAGGCCACATTACAAGTGTAAGAACAAGGACTCCGTGCACTTTTGTCTTTTCCTTTACCTGGCCCGAACGGTAAAGTTCTTCAAGACATAAGCATGAGCAGGCACTATTCTGTAAGGGCTGTGCCAGTGTTTGAACCCACATTCTGAAGGACTCCAGTCTAATGCCTTATCCACCAGGCCACATTACAAATGAAGGCCTCAGTACTACGTGCACTTTTGTCTTTTCCTTTACCTGGCCCGAACGGTAAAGTTCTTCAAGACAAAAGCATGAGTGGGCACTATTCTGTAAGGGTTGTGACAGTATTTGAACCCACTTTCTGAAGGACTCCAGTCTAATGCCTTATCCACCAGGCCACATTGCAAGTGAAGGTCGCAGGAATACGTGCACTTTTGTCTTTTCCTTTACCTGGCCCGAACGGTAAAGTTCTTCAAGACATAAGCATGCACTATTCTGTAAGGGCTGTGCCAGTATTTGAACTCAAATTCTGAAAGACTCCAGTCTAATGCCTTATCCACCAGGCCACATTACAAGTGAAGGTAGCAGGACTACGTGCACTTTTGTCTTTTCCTTTACCTGGCCCGAACGGTAAAGTTCTTCAAGACAGAAGTATGAGTGGGTACTATTCTGTAAGGGTTGTGACAGTGTTTGAACCCACATTCTGAAGGACTCCAGTCTCATGCCTTATCCACCTGGCCACATTACATGTGAAGGTACCAGGACTACGTGCACTTTTGTATTTTCCTTTACCTGGCCTGAACGGTAAAGTTCTTCAAGACAAAAGCATGAGTGTGCACTATTCTGTAAGGGCTGTGACAGTATTTGAAGCCACATTTTGAAAGACTCCAGTCTAATGCCTTACCCAGCAGGCCACATTACAAATGAAGGTAGCAGGGCTACGTGCACTTTTCTCTTTTCCTTTATCTGGCCCGAACGGTAAAGTTCTTCAAGACAAAAGCATGAGTGGGTACTATTCTGTAAGGGTTGTGACAGTGTTTGAACCCACATTATGAAGGACTCCAGTCTAATGCCTTACCCAACAGGCCACATTACAAGTGAAGGTACCAGGACTCCATGCACTTTTGTCTTTTTCTTTACCTGGCACGAACGGTAAAGTTCTTCAAGACAAAAGTATGAGTGGCCACTATGCTGTAAGGGCTGTGACAGTATTTGAACCCTCATTCTGAAAGACTCCAGTCTAATGCCTTATCCACCAGGCCATTAAATAAGTGAAGGTAGCAGGACAACGGGCACTTTTGTCTTTTCCTTTACCTGGCTCGAACGGTAAAGTTATTCAAGACAAAAGCATGAGTGGGTACTATTCTGTTAGGGCTGTGACAGTATTTGAACCCACATTCTGAAGGAGTCCAGTCTAATGACTTATCCACCAGGCCACATTACAAGTGCAGGTAGCAGGACTACGTGCACTTTTGTCTTTTCCTTTACCTGGCCCGAACTGTAAAGTTCTTCAAGACAAAGGTATGAGAGGGCACTATTCTGTAAGGGTTGTGACAGTGTTTGAACCCACATTCTGAAGGACTCCAGTCTAATGCCTTATCCACCAGGCCACATTACAAGTGAAGGCACCAGGACTACGTGCACTTTTGTCTTTTCCTTTACCTGGCCCGAACGGTAAAGTTCTTCAAGAGAAAAGCATGAGTTGGCACTATTCTGTAAGGGCTGTGCCAGTATTTGAACTAACATTCTGAAGGACTCCAGTCTAATGCCTTATCCACCAGGTCACATTATAAGTGAAGCTACCAGGACTACGTGCACTTTTGTCTTTTCCTTTACCTGGCCTGAACGGTAAAGTTCTTCAAGACAAAAGCATGAGTGTGCACTATTCTGTAAGGGGTGTGACAGTATTTGAAGCCACATTCTGAAAGACTCCAGTCTAATGCCTTATCCACCAGGCCACATTACAATTGAAGGTAAAAGTACTACGTGCACTTTTGTCTTTTGCTTTACCTGCCCCGAACGGTAACGTTCAAGACAAAAGCATGAGTGGGAACTATTCTGTAAGGGCTGTGCCAGTATTTGAACCCACATTCTGAAGGACTTCAGTCTAATGCCTAGTCCAGCCAGGCCACATTACAAGTGAAGGTAGTAGGAATACGTGCACTTTTGTCTTTTCCTTTACCTGGCCCGAACGGTAAAGTTCTTCAAGACAAAAGCATGAGTGGGCACTATTCTGTAAGGGCTGTGCCAGTATTTGAACCCACATTCTGAAGGACTCCAGTCTAATGCCTTATCCACCAGGCCACATTACAAGTGAAGGTACCAGGACTACGTGCACTTTTGTCTTTTCCTTTACCTGGCCTGAACGGTAAAGTTCTTCAAGACAAAAACATGAGTGTGCACTATTCTGTAAGGGCTGTGACAGTATTTGAAGCCACATTCTGAAGGACTCCAGTCTAATGCCTTATCCACCAGGCCACATTACAAGTGAAGGTACCAGGACTCCATGCACTTTTGTCTTTTCCTTTACCTGGCCCGAACGGTAAAGTTCTTCAAGACATTAACAGGCACTATTCTGTAAGGGCTGTGCCAGGATTTGAACCCACATTCTGAAGGACTCCAGTCTAATGCCTTATCCATCAAGCTACATTACAAGTAGAGGTACAAGGACTCCGTGCACTTTTGTCTTTTCCTTTACCTGGCCTGAACGGTAAAGTTCTTCAAGACAAAAGCATGAGTGTGCACTATTCTGTAAGGGTTGTGACAGTGTTTGAACCCACATTCTGAAGGACTCCAGTCTAATGCCTTATCCACCAGGCCACATTACAAGTGAAGGTACAAGGACTCCATGCACTTTTGTCTTTTCCTTTACCTGGCCCGAACGGTAAAGTTCTTCAAGAGAAAAGCATGAGTTGGCACTATTCTGTAAGGGCTGTGCCAGTATTTGAACCCACATTCTGAAGGACTCCAGTCTCATGCCTTATCCACCAGGCCACATTAAAAGTGAAGGTACCAGGACTACGTGCACTTTTGTCTTTTCCTTTACCTGGCCCGAACGGCAAAGTTCTTCAAGACAAAAGCATGAGTGGGCACTATTCTGTAAGGGCTGTGACGGTATTTGAACCCACATTCTGAAAGACTCCAGTCTAATGCCTTAACCACCAGGCCACATTGCAAGTGAAGGTAATAGGAATACGTGCACTTTTGTCTTTTCCTTTACCTGGCCCGAATGGTAAAGTTCTTCAAGACATGAAAAGGTACTATTCTGTAAGGCCTGTGCCAGGATTTGAACCCACATTCTGAAGGACTCAAGTCTAATGCCTTATCCATCAGGCCACATTACAAGTGTAAGAACAAGGACTCCGTGCACTTTTGTCTTTTCCTTTACCTGGCCCGAACGGTAAAGTTCTTCAAGACATAAGCATGAGCAGGCACTATTCTGTAAGGGCTGTGCCAGTGTTTGAACCCACATTCTGAAAGACTCCAGTCTAATGCCTTATCCACCAGGCCACATTACAAGTGAAGGTAGAAGGACTACGTGCACTTTTTTCTTTTCCTTTACCTGGCCCGAATGGTAAAGTTCTTCAAGACAGAAGCATGAGTGGGCACTATTCTGTAAGGGCTGTGACAGTATTTGAACCCACATTCTGAAGGACTCCAGTCGAATGCCTTATCCACCAGGCCACATTACAAGTGAAGGTGGGAGGACTACGTGCACTTTTGTCTTTTTCTTTACCTGGCCCGAACGGTAAAGTTCTTCAAGACAAAAGTATGAGTGGGCACTATTCTGTAAGGGCTGTGACAGTATTTGAACCCTCATTCTGAAAGACTCCAGTCTAATGCCTTATCCACCAGGCCATAAAATAAGTGAAGGTAGCAGGACAACGGGCACTTTTGGCTTTTCCTTTACCTGGCTCGAACGGTAAAGTTCTTCAAGACAAAAATATGAGTGGGCACTATTCTGTAAGGGCTGTGACAGTATTTGAACCCACATTCTGAAGGACTCCAGTCTAATGCCTTATCCACCAGGCCACATTACAAGTGAAGGTAGTAGGAATACGTGCACTTTTGTCTTTTCCTTTACCTGGCCTGAACGGTAAAGTTCTTCAAGACAAAAGCATGAGTGTGCACTATTCTGTAAAGGCTGTGACAGTATTTGAAGCCACATTCTGAAATACTCCAGTCTAATGCCTTTCCCACCAGGCCACATTACAAGTTAAGGTAGCAGGGCTACGTGCACTTTTGTCTTTTTCTTTAGCTGGCCCGAACGGTAAAGTTCTTCAAGACAAAAGCATGAGTGGATACTATTCTGTAAGGGTTGTGACAGTGTTTGAACCCACATTCTGAAAGACTCCAGTCTAATGCCTTATCCACCAGGCCACATTACAAGTGAAGGCACCAGGACTACGTGCACTTTTGTCTTTTCCTTTACCTGGCCCGAACGGTAAAGTTCTTCAAGACAAAAGCATGAGTTGGGACTATTCTGTAAGGGCTGTGCCAGTATTTGAACTAACAATCTGAAGGACTCCAGTCTAATGCCTTATCCACCAGGCCACATTATAAGTGAAGGTACCAGGACTACGTGCACTTTTGTCTTTTCCTTTACCTGGCCCGAACGGTAAAGTTCTTCAAGACAAAAGCATGAGTGGGCACTATTCTGTAAGGGCTGTGACAGTATTTGAACCTACATTCTGAAGGACTCCAGTCTAATGCCTTTCCCACCAGGCCACATTACAAGTGAAGGTAGCAGGGCTACGTGCACTTTTGTCTTTTTCTTTAGCTGGCCCGAACGGTAAAGTTCTTCAAGAGAAAAGCATGGGTTGGCACTATTGTGTAAGGGCTGTGCCAGGATTTGAACCCACATTCTGAAGGACTCCAATCTAATGCCTTATCCATCAGGCCACATTACAAGTGAAGGTAGCAGGACTCCGTCCACTTTTGTCTTTTCCTTTACCTGGCCCGAACGGTAAAGTTCTTCAAGACATAAGCATGAGCAGGCACTATTCTGTAAGGGCAGTGACAGTATTTGAAGACACATTCTGAAAGACTCCAGTCTAATGCCTTTCCCACCAGGCCACATTACAAGTGAAGGTAGCAGGGCTACGTGCACTTTTGTCTTTTTCTTTAGCTGGCCCGAACGGTAAAGTTCTTCAAGACAAAAGCATGAGTGGGTACTATTCTGTAAGGGTTGTGACAGTGTTTGAACCCACATTCTGAAGGACTCCAGTCTAATGCCTTATCCACCAGGCCACATTACAAATGAAGGCCCCAGTACGATGTGCACTTTTGTCTTTTCCTTTACCTGGCCCGAACGGTAAAGTTCTTCAAGACAAAAGCATGAGTGGGCACTATTCTGTAAGGGTTGTGACAGTATTTGAACCCACATTCTGAAGGACTCCAGTCTAATGCCTTATCCACCAGGCCACATTGCAAGTGAATGTCGCAGGAATACGTGCACTTTTGTCTTTTCCTTTACCTGGCCCGAACGGTAAAGTTCTTCAAGACATAAGCAGGCACTATTCTGTAAGGGCTGTGCCAGTATTTGAACTCACATTCTGAAAGACTCCAGTCTAATGCCTTATCCACCAGGCCACATTACAAGTGAAGGTAGCAGGACTACGTGCACTTTTGTCTTTTCCTTTACCTGGCCCGAACGGTAAAGTTCTTCAAGACAGAAGTATGAGTGGGTACTATTCTGTAAGGGATGTGACAGTATTTGAACCCTCATTCTGAAGGACTCCAGTCTAATGCCTTATACACCAGGCCACATTACAAGTGAAGGTAACAGGACTACGTGCACTTTTGTCTTTTCCTTTGCCTGGCCCGAACGGTAAAGTTCTTCAAGACAAAATCATGAGTGGGCACTATTCTGTAAGGGCTGTGACAGTATTTGAAGCCAAATTCTGAAAGACTCCAGTCTAATGCCTTATCCACCAGGCCACATTACAATTGAAGGTAAAAGTACTACGTGCACTTTTGTCTTTTGCTTTACCTGCCCCGAACGGTAACGTTCAAGACAAAAGCATGAGTGGGAACTATTCTGTAAGGGCTGTGCCAGTATTTGAACCCACATTCTGAAGGACTTCAGTCTAATGCCTAGTCCAGCCAGGCCACATTACAAGTGAAGGTAGTAGGAATACGTGCACTTTTGTCTTTTCCTTTACCTGGCCCGAACGGTAAAGTTCTTCAAGACAAATGCATGAGTGGGCACTATTCTGTAAGGGCTGTGCCAGTATTTGAACCCACATTCTGAAGGACTCCAGTCTAATGCCTTATCCACCAGGCCACATTACAAGTGAAGGTACTAGGACTCCATGCACTTTTGTCTTTTCCTTTACCTGGCCCGAACGGTAAAGTTCTTCAAGACATAAACAGGCACTATTCTGTAAGGGCTGTGCCAGGATTTGAACCCACATTCTGAAGGACTCCAGTCTAATGCCTTATCCATCAAGCCACATTACAAGTAGAGGTACAAGGACTCCGTGCACTTTTGTCTTTTCCTTTACCTGGCCTGAACGGTAAAGTTCTTCAAGACAAAAGCATGAGTGTGCACTATTCTGTAAGGGTTGTGACAGTGTTTGAACCCACATTCTGAAGGACTCCAGTCTAATGCCTTATCCACCAGGCCACATTACAAGTGAAGGTACAAGGACTCCATGCACTTTTGTCTTTTCCTTTACCTGGCCCGAACGGTAAAGTTCTTCAAGAGAAAAGCTTGAGTTGGCACTATTCTGTAAGGGCTGTGCCAGTATTTGAACCCACATTCTGAAGGACTCCAGTCTCATGCCTTATCCACCAGGCCACATTAAAAGTGAAGGTTCCAGGACTACGTGCACTTTTGTCTTTTCCTTTACCTGGCCTGAACGGTAAAGTTCTTCAAGACAAAAACATGAGTGTGCACTATTCTGTAAGGGCTGTGACAGTATTTGAAGCCACATTCTGAAGGACTCCAGTCTAATGCCTTATCCACCAGGCCACAATACAAGTGAAGGTACCAGGTCTCCATGCACTTTTGTCTTTTCCTTTACCTGGCCCGAACGGTAAAGTTCTTCAAGATATAAACAGGCACTATTCTGTAAGGGCTGTGCCAGGATTTGAACCCACATTCTGAAGGACTCCAGTCTAATGCCTTATCCATCAAGCTACATTACAAGTAGAGGTACAAGGACTCCGTGCACTTTTGTCTTTTCCTTTACCTGGCCTGACCGGTAAAGTTCTTCAAGACAAAAGCATGAGTGCGCACTATTCTGTAAGGGTTGTGACAGTGTTTGAACCCACATTCTGAAGGACTCCAGTCTAATGCCTTATCCACCAGGCCACATTACAAGTGAAGGTACAACGACTCCATGCACTTTTGTCTTTTCCTTTACCTGGCCCGAACGGTAAAGTTCTTCTAGAGAAAAGCATGAGTTGGCACTATTCTGTAAGGGCTGTGCCAGTATTTGAACTAACATTCTGAAGGACTCGTCTAATGCCTTATCCACCAGGTCACATTATAAGTGAAGCAACCAGGACTACGTGCACTTTTGTCTTTTCCTTTACCTGGCCCGAACGGTAAAGTTCTTCAAGACAAAAGCATGAGTGTGCACTATTCTGTAAGGGGTGTGACAGTATTTGAAGCCACATTCTGAAAGACTCCAGTCTAATGCCTTATCCACCAGGCCACATTACAATGCAAGGTAAAAGTACTACGTGCACTTTTGTCTTTTGCTTTACCTGCCCCGGACGGTAACGTTCAAGACAAAAGCATGAGTGGGAACTATTCTGTAAGGGCTGTGCCAGTATTTGAACCCACATTCTGAAGGACTTCAGTCTAATGCCTAGTCCAGCCAGGCCACATTACAAGTGAAGGTAATAGGAATACGTGCACTTTTGTCTTTTCCTTTACCTGGCCCGAACGGTAAAGTTCTTCAAGACAAAAGCATGAGTGGGCACTATTCTGTAAGGGCTGTGCCAGTATTTGAACCCACATTCTGAAGGACTCCAGTTTAATGCCTTATCCACCAGGCCACATTACAAGTGAAGGTACCAGGACTACGTGCATTTTTGTCTTTTCCTTTACCTGGCCTGAACGGTAAAGTTCTTCAAGACAAAAGCATGAGTGTGCACTATTCTGTAAGGTCTGTGACAGTATCTGAAGCCACATTCTGAAGTACTCCAGTCTAATGCCTTATCCACCAGGCCACATTACAAGTGAAGGTACCAGGACTCCATGCACTTTTGTCTTTTCCTTTACCTGGCCCGAACGGTAAAGTTCTTCAAGACATAAACAGGCACTATTCTGTAAGGGCTGTGCTAGGATTTGAACCCACCTTCTGAAGGACTCCAGTCTAATGCCTTATCCATCAAGCCACATTACAAGTAGAGGTACAAGGACTCCGTGCACTTTTGTCTTTTCCTTTACCTGGCCTGAACGGTAAAGTTCTTCAAGACAAAAGCATGAGTGTGCACTATTCTGTAAGGGTTGTGACAGTGTTTGAACCCACATTCTGAAGGACTCCAGTCTAATGCCTTATCCACCAGGCCACATTACAAGTGAAGGTACAAGGACTCCATGCACTTTTGTCTTTTCCTTTACCTGGCCCGAACGGTAAAGTTCTTCAAGAGAAAAGCTTGAGTTGGCACTATTCTGTAAGGGCTGTGCCAGTATTTGAACCCACATTCTGAAGGACTCCAGTCTCATGCCTTATCCACCAGGCCACATTAAAAGTGAAGGTACCAGGACTACGTGCACTTTTGTCTTTTCCTTTACCTGGCCCGAACGGCAAAGTTCTTCAAGACAAAAGCATGAGTGGGCACTATTCTGTAAGGGCTGTGACGGTATTTGAACCCACATTCTGAAAGACTCCAGTCTAATGCCTTAACCACCAGGCCACATTGCAAGTGAAGGTAACAGGAATACGTGCACTTTTGTCTTTTCCTTTACCTGGCCCGAACGGTAAAGTTCTTCAAGACATGAAAAGGTACTATTCTGTAAGTCCTGTGCCAGGATTTGAACCCACATTCTGAAGGACTCCAGTCTAATGCCTTATCCATCAGGCCACATTACAAGTGTAAGAACAAGGACTCCGTGCACTTTTGTCTTTTCCTTTACCTGGCCCGAACGGTAAAGTTCTTCAAGACATAAGCATGAGCAGGCACTATTCTGTAAGGGCTGTGCCAGTGTTTGAACCCACATTCTGAAAGACTCCAGTCTAATGCCTTATCCACCAGGCCACATTACAAGTGAAGGTAGAAGGACTACGTGCACTTTTTTCTTTTCCTTTACCTGGCCCGAACGGTAAAGTTCTTCAAGACAAAAGTATGAGTGGGCACTATTCTGTAAGGGCTGTGACAGTATTTGAACCCTCATTCTGAAAGACTCCAGTCTAATGCCTTATCCACCAGGCCATAAAATAAGTGAAGGTAGCAGGACAACGGGCACTTTTGGCTTTTCCTTTACCTGGCTCGAACGGTAAAGTTCTTCAAGACAAAAATATGAGTGGGCACTATTCTGTAAGGGCTGTGACAGTATTTGAACCCACATTCTGAAGGACTCCAGTCTAATGCCTTATCCACCAGGCCACATTACAAGTGAAGGTAGTAGGAATACGTGCACTTTTGTCTTTTCCTTTACCTGGCCTGAACGGTAAAGTTCTTCAAGACAAAAGCATGAGTGTGCACTATTCTGTAAAGGCTGTGACAGTATTTGAAGCCACATTCTGAAATACTCCAGTCTAATGCCTTACCCAACAGGCCACATTACAAGTGAAGGTACCAGGACTCCATGCACTTTTGTCTTTTTCTTTACCTGGCACGAACGGTAAAGTTCTTCAAGACAAAAGTATGAGTGGCCACTATGCTGTAAGGGCTGTGACAGTATTTGAACCCTCATTCTGAAAGACTCCAGTCTAATGCCTTATCCACCAGGCCATTAAATAAGTGAAGGTAGCAGGACAACGGGCACTTTTGTCTTTTCCTTTACCTGGCTCGAACGGTAAAGTTATTCAAGACAAAAGCATGAGTGGGTACTATTCTGTTAGGGCTGTGACAGTATTTGAACCCACATTCTGAAGGAGTCCAGTCTAATGACTTATCCACCAGGCCACATTACAAGTGCAGGTAGCAGGACTACGTGCACTTTTGTCTTTTCCTTTACCTGGCCCGAACTGTAAAGTTCTTCAAGACAAAGGTATGAGAGGGCACTATTCTGTAAGGGTTGTGACAGTGTTTGAACCCACATTCTGAAGGACTCCAGTCTAATGCCTTATCCACCAGGCCACATTACAAGTGAAGGCACCAGGACTACGTGCACTTTTGTCTTTTCCTTTACCTGGCCCGAACGGTAAAGTTCTTCAAGAGAAAAGCATGAGTTGGCACTATTCTGTAAGGGCTGTGCCAGTATTTGAACTAACATTCTGAAGGACTCCAGTCTAATGCCTTATCCACCAGGTCACATTATAAGTGAAGCTACCAGGACTACGTGCACTTTTGTCATTTCCTTTACCTGGCCTGAACGGTAAAGTTCTTCAAGACAAAAGCATGAGTGTGCACTATTCTGTAAGGGGTGTGACAGTATTTGAAGCCACATTCTGAAAGACTCCAGTCTAATGCCTTATCCACCAGGCCACATTACAATTGAAGGTAAAAGTACTACGTGCACTTTTGTCTTTTGCTTTACCTGCCCCGAACGGTAACGTTCAAGACAAAAGCATGAGTGGGAACTATTCTGTAAGGGCTGTGCCAGTATTTGAACCCACATTCTGAAGGACTTCAGTCTAATGCCTAGTCCAGCCAGGCCACATTACAAGTGAAGGTAGTAGGAATACGTGCACTTTTGTCTTTTCCTTTACCTGGCCCGAACGGTAAAGTTCTTCAAGACAAAAGCATGAGTGGGCACTATTCTGTAAGGGCTGTGCCAGTATTTGAACCCACATTCTGAAGGACTCCAGTCTAATGCCTTATCCACCAGGCCACATTACAAGTGAAGGTACCAGGACTACGTGCACTTTTGTCTTTTCCTTTACCTGGCCTGAACGGTAAAGTTCTTCAAGACAAAAACATGAGTGTGCACTATTCTGTAAGGGCTGTGACAGTATTTGAAGCCACATTCTGAAGGACTCCAGTCTAATGCCTTATCCACCAGGCCACATTACAAGTGAAGGTACCAGGACTCCATGCACTTTTGTCTTTTCCTTTACCTGGCCCGAACGGTAAAGTTCTTCAAGACATAAACAGGCACTATTCTGTAAGGGCTGTGCCAGGATTTGAACCCACATTCTGAAGGACTCCAGTCTAATGCCTTATCCATCAAGCTACATTACAAGTAGAGGTACAAGGACTCCGTGCACTTTTGTCTTTTCCTTTACCTGGCCTGAACGGTAAAGTTCTTCAAGACAAAAGCATGAGTGTGCACTATTCTGTAAGGGTTGTGACAGTGTTTGAACCCACATTCTGAAGGACTCCAGTCTAATGCCTTATCCACCAGGCCACTTTACAAGTGAAGGTACAAGGACTCCATGCACTTTTGTCTTTTCCTTTACCTGGCCCGAACGGTAAAGTTCTTCAAGAGAAAAGCATGAGTTGGCACTATTCTGTAAGGGCTGTGCCAGTATTTGAACCCACATTCTGAAGGACTCCAGTCTCATGCCTTATCCACCAGGCCACATTAAAAGTGAAGGTACCAGGACTACGTGCACTTTTGTCTTTTCCTTTACCTGGCCCGAACGGCAAAGTTCTTCAAGACAAAAGCATGAGTGGGCACTATTCTGTAAGGGCTGTGACGGTATTTGAACCCACATTCTGAAAGACTCCAGTCTAATGCCTTAACCACCAGGCCACATTGCAAGTGAAGGTAATAGGAATACATGCACTTTTGTCTTTTCCTTTACCTGGCCCGAACGGTAAAGTTCTTCAAGACATGAAAAGGTACTATTCTGTAAGGCCTGTGCCAGGATTTGAACCCACATTCTGAAGGACTCAAGTCTAATGCCTTATCCATCAGGCCACATTACAAGTGTAAGAACAAGGACTCCGTGCACTTTTGTCTTTTCCTTTACCTGGCCCGAACGGTAAAGTTCTTCAAGACATAAGCATGAGCAGGCACTATTCTGTAAGGGCTGTGCCAGTGTTTGAACCCACATTCTGAAAGACTCCAGTCTAATGCCTTATCCACCAGGCCACATTACAAGTGAAGGTAGAAGGACTACGTGCACTTTTTTCTTTTCCTTTACCTGGCCCGAATGGTAAAGTTCTTCAAGACAGAAGCATGAGTGGGCACTATTCTGTAAGGGCTGTGACAGTATTTGAACCCACATTCTGAAGGACTCCAGTCGAATGCCTTATCCACCAGGCCACATTACAAGTGAAGGTGGGAGGACTACGTGCACTTTTGTCTTTTTCTTTACCTGGCCCGAACGGTAAAGTTCTTCAAGACAAAAGTATGAGTGGGCACTATTCTGTAAGGGCTGTGACAGTATTTGAACCCTCATTCTGAAAGACTCCAGTCTAATGCCTTATCCACCAGGCCATAAAATAAGTGAAGGTAGCAGGACAACGGGCACTTTTGGCTTTTCCTTTACCTGGCTCGAACGGTAAAGTTCTTCAAGACAAAAATATGAGTGGGCACTATTCTGTAAGGGCTGTGACAGTATTTGAACCCACATTCTGAAGGACTCCAGTCTAATGCCTTATCCACCAGGCCACATTACAAGTGAAGGTAGTAGGAATACGTGCACTTTTGTCTTTTCCTTTACCTGGCCTGAACGGTAAAGTTCTTCAAGACAAAAGCATGAGTGTGCACTATTCTGTAAAGGCTGTGACAGTATTTGAAGCCACATTCTGAAATACTCCAGTCTAATGCCTTTCCCACCAGGCCACATTACAAGTTAAGGTAGCAGGGCTACGTGCACTTTTGTCTTTTTCTTTAGCTGGCCCGAACGGTAAAGTTCTTCAAGACAAAAGCATGAGTGGATACTATTCTGTAAGGGTTGTGACAGTGTTTGAACCCACATTCTGAAAGACTCCAGTCTAATGCCTTATCCACCAGGCCACATTACAAGTGAAGG
Source organism: Festucalex cinctus (assembly GCF_051991245.1). Taxonomy (NCBI): domain Eukaryota; kingdom Metazoa; phylum Chordata; class Actinopteri; order Syngnathiformes; family Syngnathidae; genus Festucalex; species Festucalex cinctus. The sequence continues at coordinate 37,064,894 of NC_135412.1, read as the reverse complement.
CACCAGGACTACGTGCACTTTTGTCTTTTCCTTTACCTGGCCCGAACGGTAAAGTTCTTCAAGACAAAAGCATGAGTTGGGACTATTCTGTAAGGGCTGTGCCAGTATTTGAACTAACAATCTGAAGGACTCCAGTCTAATGCCTTATCCACCAGGCCACATTATAAGTGAAGGTACCAGGACTACGTGCACTTTTGTCTTTTCCTTTACCTGGCCCGAACGGTAAAGTTCTTCAAGACAAAAGCATGAGTGGGCACTATTCTGTAAGGGCTGTGACAGTATTTGAACCTACATTCTGAAGGACTCCAGTCTAATGCCTTTCCCACCAGGCCACATTACAAGTGAAGGTAGCAGGGCTACGTGCACTTTTGTCTTTTTCTTTAGCTGGCCCGAACGGTAAAGTTCTTCAAGAGAAAAGCATGGGTTGGCACTATTGTGTAAGGGCTGTGCCAGGATTTGAACCCACATTCTGAAGGACTCCAATCTAATGCCTTATCCATCAGGCCACATTACAAGTGAAGGTAGCAGGACTCCGTCCACTTTTGTCTTTTCCTTTACCTGGCCCGAACGGTAAAGTTCTTCAAGACATAAGCATGAGCAGGCACTATTCTGTAAGGGCAGTGACAGTATTTGAAGCCACATTCTGAAAGACTCCAGTCTAATGCCTTTCCAACCAGGCCACATTACAAGTGAAGGTAGCAGGGCTACGTGCACTTTTGTCTTTTTCTTTAGCTGGCCCGAACGGTAAAGTTCTTCAAGACAAAAGCATGAGTGGGTACTATTCTGTAAGGGTTGTGACAGTGTTTGAACCCACATTCTGAAGGACTCCAGTCTAATGCCTTATCCACCAGGCCACATTACAAATGAAGGCCCCAGTACGATGTGCACTTTTGTCTTTTCCTTTACCTGGCCCGAACGGTAAAGTTCTTCAAGACAAAAGCATGAGTGGGCACTATTCTGTAAGGGTTGTGACAGTATTTGAACCCACATTCTGAAGGACTCCAGTCTAATGCCTTATCCACCAGGCCACATTGCAAGTGAATGTCGCAGGAATACGTGCACTTTTGTCTTTTCCTTTACCTGGCCCGAACGGTAAAGTTCTTCAAGACATAAGCAGGCACTATTCTGTAAGGGCTGTGCCAGTATTTGAACTCACATTCTGAAAGACTCCAGTCTAATGCCTTATCCACCAGGCCACATTACAAGTGAAGGTAGCAGGACTACGTGCACTTTTGTCTTTTCCTTTACCTGGCCCGAACGGTAAAGTTCTTCAAGACAGAAGTATGAGTGGGTACTATTCTGTAAGGGATGTGACAGTATTTGAACCCTCATTCTGAAGGACTCCAGTCTAATGCCTTATACACCAGGCCACATTACAAGTGAAGGTAACAGGACTACGTGCACTTTTGTCTTTTCCTTTGCCTGGCCCGAACGGTAAAGTTCTTCAAGACAAAATCATGAGTGGGCACTATTCTGTAAGGGCTGTGACAGTATTTGAAGCCAAATTCTGAAAGACTCCAGTCTAATGCCTTATCCACCAGGCCACATTACAATTGAAGGTAAAAGTACTACGTGCACTTTTGTCTTTTGCTTTACCTGCCCCGAACGGTAACGTTCAAGACAAAAGCATGAGTGGGAACTATTCTGTAAGGGCTGTGCCAGTATTTGAACCCACATTCTGAAGGACTTCAGTCTAATGCCTAGTCCAGCCAGGCCACATTACAAGTGAAGGTAGTAGGAATACGTGCACTTTTGTCTTTTCCTTTACCTGGCCCGAACGGTAACGTTCTTCAAGACAAAAGCATGAGTGGGCACTATTCTGTAAGGGCTGTGCCAGTATTTGAACCCACATTCTGAAGGACTCCAGTCTAATGCCTTATCCACCAGGCCACATTACAAGTCAAGGCACCAGGACTCCATGCACTTTTGTCTTTTCCTTTACCTGGCCCGAACGGTAAAGTTCTTCAAGACATAAACAGGCACTATTCTGTAAGGGCTGTGCCAGGATTTGAACCCACATTCTGAAGGACTCCAGTCTAATGCCTTATCCATCAAGCCACATTACAAGTAGAGGTACAAGGACTCCGTGCACTTTTGTCTTTTCCTTTACCTGGCCTGAACGGTAAAGTTCTTCAAGACAAAAGCAAGAGTGTGCACTATTCTGTAAGGGTTGTGACAGTGTTTGAACCCACATTCTGAAGGACTCCAGTCTAATGCCTTATCCACCAGGCCACATTACAAGTGAAGGTACAAGGACTCCATGCACTTTTGTCTTTTCCTTTACCTGGCCCGAACGGTAAAGTTCTTCAAGAGAAAAGCTTGAGTTGGCACTATTCTGTAAGGGCTGTGCCAGTATTTGAACCCACATTCTGAAGGACTCCAGTCTCATGCCTTATCCACCAGGCCACATTAAAAGTGAAGGTTCCAGGACTACGTGCACTTTTGTCTTTTCCTTTACCTGGCCTGAACGGTAAAGTTCTTCAAGACAAAAACATGAGTGTGCACTATTCTGTAAGGGCTGTGACAGTATTTGAAGCCACATTCTGAAGGACTCCAGTCTAATGCCTTATCCACCAGGCCACAATACAAGTGAAGGTACCAGGTCTCCATGCACTTTTGTCTTTTCCTTTACCTGGCCCGAACGGTAAAGTTCTTCAAGATATAAACAGGCACTATTCTGTAAGGGCTGTGCCAGGATTTGAACCCACATTCTGAAGGACTCCAGTCTAATGCCTTATCCATCAAGCTACATTACAAGTAGAGGTACAAGGACTCCGTGCACTTTTGTCTTTTCCTTTACCTGGCCTGACCGGTAAAGTTCTTCAAGACAAAAGCATGAGTGTGCACTATTCTGTAAGGGTTGTGACAGTGTTTGAACCCACATTCTGAAGGACTCCAGTCTAATGCCTTATCCACCAGGCCACATTACAAGTGAAGGTACAACGACTCCATGCACTTTTGTCTTTTCCTTTACCTGGCCCGAACGGTAAAGTTCTTCTAGAGAAAAGCATGAGTTGGCACTATTCTGTAAGGGCTGTGCCAGTATTTGAACTAACATTCTGAAGGACTCGTCTAATGCCTTATCCACCAGGTCACATTATAAGTGAAGCTACCAGGACTACGTGCACTTTTGTCTTTTCCTTTACCTGGCCCGAACGGTAAAGTTCTTCAAGACAAAAGCATGAGTGTGCACTATTCTGTAAGGGGTGTGACAGTATTTGAAGCCACATTCTGAAAGACTCCAGTCTAATGCCTTATCCACCAGGCCACATTACAATGCAAGGTAAAAGTACTACGTGCACTTTTGTCTTTTGCTTTACCTGCCCCGAACGGTAACGTTCAAGACAAAAGCATGAGTGTGAACTATTCTGTAAGGGCTGTGCCAGTATTTGAACCCACATTCTGAAGGACTTCAGTCTAATGCCTAGTCCAGCCAGGCCACATTACAAGTGAAGGTAGTAGGAATACGTGCACTTTTGTCTTTTCCTTTACCTGGCCCGAACGGTAAAGTTCTTCAAGACAAAAGCATGAGTGGGCACTATTCTGTAAGGGCTGTGCCAGTATTTGAACCCACATTCTGAAGGACTCCAGTTTAATGCCTTATCCACCAGGCCACATTACAAGTGAAGGTACCAGGACTACGTGCATTTTTGTCTTTTCCTTTACCTGGCCTGAACGGTAAAGTTCTTCAAGACAAAAGCATGAGTGTGCACTATTCTGTAAGGTCTGTGACAGTATCTGAAGCCACATTCTGAAGTACTCCAGTCTAATGCCTTATCCACCAGGCCACATTACAAGTGAAGGTACCAGGACTCCATGCACTTTTGTCTTTTCCTTTACCTGGCCCGAACGGTAAAGTTCTTCAAGACATAAACAGGCACTATTCTGTAAGGGCTGTGCTAGGATTTGAATCCACATTCTGAAGGACTCCAGTCTAATGCCTTATCCATCAAGCCACATTACAAGTAGAGGTACAAGGACTCCGTGCACTTTTGTCTTTTCCTTTACCTGGCCTGAACGGTAAAGTTCTTCAAGACAAAAGCATGAGTGTGCACTATTCTGTAAGGGTTGTGACAGTGTTTGAACCCACATTCTGAAGGACTCCAGTCTAATGCCTTATCCACCAGGCCACATTACAAGTGAAGGTACAAGGACTCCATGCACTTTTGTCTTTTCCTTTACCTGGCCCGAACGGTAAAGTTCTTCAAGAGAAAAGCTTGAGTTGGCACTATTCTGTAAGGGCTGTGCCAGTATTTGAACCCACATTCTGAAGGACTCCAGTCTCATGCCTTATCCACCAGGCCACATTAAAAGTGAAGGTACCAGGACTACGTGCACTTTTGTCTTTTCCTTTACCTGGCCCGAACGGCAAAGTTCTTCAAGACAAAAGCATGAGTGGGCACTATTCTGTAAGGGCTGTGACGGTATTTGAACCCACATTCTGAAAGACTCCAGTCTAATGCCTTAACCACCAGGCCACATTGCAAGTGAAGGTAACAGGAATACGTGCACTTTTGTCTTTTCCTTTACCTGGCCCGAACGGTAAAGTTCTTCAAGACATGAAAAGGTACTATTCTGTAAGGCCTGTGCCAGGATTTGAACCCACATTCTGAAGGACTCCAGTCTAATGCCTTATCCATCAGGCCACATTACAAGTGTAAGAACAAGGACTCCGTGCACTTTTGTCTTTTCCTTTACCTGGCCCGAACGGTAAAGTTCTTCAAGACATAAGCATGAGCAGGCACTATTCTGTAAGGGCTGTGCCAGTGTTTGAACCCACATTCTGAAAGACTCCAGTCTAATGCCTTATCCACCAGGCCACATTACAAGTGAAGGTAGAAGGACTACGTGCACTTTTTTCTTTTCCTTTACCTGGCCCGAACGGTAAAGTTCTTCAAGACAAAAGTATGAGTGGGCACTATTCTGTAAGGGCTGTGACAGTATTTGAACCCTCATTCTGAAAGACTCCAGTCTAATGCCTTATCCACCAGGCCATAAAATAAGTGAAGGTAGCAGGACAACGGGCACTTTTGGCTTTTCCTTTACCTGGCTCGAACGGTAAAGTTCTTCAAGACAAAAATATGAGTGGGCACTATTCTGTAAGGGCTGTGACAGTATTTGAACCCACATTCTGAAGGACTCCAGTCTAATGCCTTATCCACCAGGCCACATTACAAGTGAAGGTAGTAGGAATACGTGCACTTTTGTCTTTTCCTTTACCTGGCCTGAACGGTAAAGTTCTTCAAGACAAAAGCATGAGTGTGCACTATTCTGTAAAGGCTGTGACAGTATTTGAAGCCACATTCTGAAATACTCCAGTCTAATGCCTTTCCCACCAGGCCACATTACAAGTTAAGGTAGCAGGGCTACGTGCACTTTTGTCTTTTTCTTTAGCTGGCCCGAACGGTAAAGTTCTTCAAGACAAAAGCATGAGTGGATACTATTCTGTAAGGGTTGTGACTGTGTTTGAACCCACATTCTGAAAGACTCCAGTCTAATGCCTTATCCACCAGGCCACATTACAAGTGAAGGCACCAGGACTACGTGCACTTTTGTCTTTTCCTTTACCTGGCCCGAACGGTAAAGTTCTTCAAGACAAAAGCATGAGTTGGGACTATTCTGTAAGGGCTGTGCCAGTATTTGAACTAACAATCTGAAGGACTCCAGTCTAATGCCTTATCCACCAGGCCACATTATAAGTGAAGGTACCAGGACTACGTGCACTTTTGTCTTTTCCTTTACCTGGCCCGAACGGTAAAGTTCTTCAAGACAAAAGCATGAGTGGGCACTATTCTGTAAGGGCTGTGACAGTATTTGAACCCACATTCTGAAGGACTCCAGTCTAATGCCTTTCCCACCAGGCCACATTACAAGTGAAGGTAGCAGGGCTACGTGCACTTTTGTCTTTTTCTTTAGCTGGCCCGAACGGTAAAGTTCTTCAAGAGAAAAGCATGGGTTGGCACTATTGTGTAAGGGCTGTGCCAGGATTTGAACCCACATTCTGAAGGACTCCAATCTTATGCCTTATCCATCAGGCCACATTACAAGTGAAGGGAGCAGGACTCCGTCCACTTTTGTCTTTTCCTTTACCTGGCCCGAACGGTAAAGTTCTTCAAGACATAAGCATGAGCAGGCACTATTCTGTAAGGGCAGTGACAGTATTTGAAGCCACATTCTGAAAGACTCCAGTCTAATGCCTTTCCCACCAGGCCACATTACAAGTGAAGGTAGCAGGACTACGTGCACTTTTGTCTTTTCCTTTACCTGGCCCGAACGGTAAAGTTCTTCAAGACAGAAGTATGAGTTGGTACTATTCTGTAAGGGATGTGACAGTATTTGAACCCTCATTCTGAAGGACTCCAGTCTAATGCCTTATACACCAGGCCACATTACAAGTGAAGGTAACAGGACTACGTGCACTTTTGTCTTTTCCTTTGCCTGGCCCGAACGGTAAAGTTCTTCAAGACAAAATCATGAGTGGGCACTATTCTGTAAGGGCTGTGACAGTATTTGAAGCCAAATTCTGAAAGACTCCAGTCTAATGCCTTATCCACCAGGCCACATTACAAGTGAAGGTAGTAGGAATACGTGCACTTTTGTCTTTTCCTTTACCTGGCCTGAACGGTAATGTTCTTCAAGACAAAAGCATGAGTGTGCACTATTCTGTAAGGGCTGTGACAGTATTTGAAGCCAAATTCTGAAAGACTCCAGTCTAATGCCTTTCCCACCAGGCCACATTACAAGTGAAGGTAGTAGGGCTACGTGCACTTTTGTCTTTTTCTTTAGCTGGCCCGAACGGTAAAGTTCTTCAAGACAAAAGCATGAGTGGGTACTATTCTGTAAGGGTTGTGACAGTGTTTGAACCCACATTCTGAAGGACTCCAGTCTCATGCCTTATCCACCTGGCCACATTACATGTGAAGGTACCAGGACTACGTGCACTTTTGTATTTTCCTTTACCTGGCCTGAACGGTAAAGTTCTTCAAGACAAAAGCATGAGTGTGCACTATTCTGTAAGGGCTGTGACGGTATTTGAACCCACATTCTGAAAGACTCCAGTCTAATGCCTTAACCACCAGGCCACATTGCAAGTGAAGGTACCAGGACTACGTGCACTTTTGTCTTTTCCTTTACCTGGCCCGAACGGCAAAGTTCTTCAAGACAAAAGCATGAGTGGGCACTATTCTGTAAGGGCTGTGACGGTATTTGAACCCACATTCTGAAAGACTCCAGTCTAATGCCTTAACCACCAGGCCACATTGCAAGTGAAGGTAACAGGAATACGTGCACTTTTGTCTTTTCCTTTACCTGGCCCGAACGGTAAAGTTCTTCAAGACATGAAAAGGTACTATTCTGTAAGGCCTGTGCCAGGATTTGAACCCACATTCTGAAGGACTCCAGTCTAATGCCTTATCCATCAGGCCACATTACAAGTGTAAGAACAAGGACTCCGTGCACTTTTGTCTTTTCCTTTACCTGGCCCGAACGGTAAAGTTCTTCAAGACATAAGCATGAGCAGGCACTATTCTGTAAGGGCTGTGCCAGTGTTTGAACCCACATTCTGAAAGACTCCAGTCTAATGCCTTATCCACCAGGCCACATTACAAGTGAAGGTAGAAGGACTACGTGCACTTTTTTCTTTTCCTTTACCTGGCCCGAACGGTAAAGTTCTTCAAGACAAAAGTATGAGTGGGCACTATTCTGTAAGGGCTGTGACAGTATTTGAACCCTCATTCTGAAAGACTCCAGTCTAATGCCTTATCCACCAGGCCATAAAATAAGTGAAGGTAGCAGGACAACGGGCACTTTTGGCTTTTCCTTTACCTGGCTCGAACGGTAAAGTTCTTCAAGACAAAAATATGAGTGGGCACTATTCTGTAAGGGCTGTGACAGTATTTGAACCCACATTCTGAAGGACTCCAGTCTAATGCCTTATCCACCAGGCCACATTACAAGTGAAGGTAGTAGGAATACGTGCACTTTTGTCTTTTCCTTTACCTGGCCTGAACGGTAAAGTTCTTCAAGACAAAAGCATGAGTGTGCACTATTCTGTAAAGGCTGTGACAGTATTTGAAGCCACATTCTGAAATACTCCAGTCTAATGCCTTTCCCACCAGGCCACATTACAAGTTAAGGTAGCAGGGCTACGTGCACTTTTGTCTTTTTCTTTAGCTGGCCCGAACGGTAAAGTTCTTCAAGACAAAAGCATGAGTGGATACTATTCTGTAAGGGTTGTGACTGTGTTTGAACCCACATTCTGAAAGACTCCAGTCTAATGCCTTATCCACCAGGCCACATTACAAGTGAAGGCACCAGGACTACGTGCACTTTTGTCTTTTCCTTTACCTGGCCCGAACGGTAAAGTTCTTCAAGACAAAAGCATGAGTTGGGACTATTCTGTAAGGGCTGTGCCAGTATTTGAACTAACAATCTGAAGGACTCCAGTCTAATGCCTTATCCACCAGGCCACATTATAAGTGAAGGTACCAGGACTACGTGCACTTTTGTCTTTTCCTTTACCTGGCCCGAACGGTAAAGTTCTTCAAGACAAAAGCATGAGTGGGCACTATTCTGTAAGGGCTGTGACAGTATTTGAACCCACATTCTGAAGGACTCCAGTCTAATGCCTTTCCCACCAGGCCACATTACAAGTGAAGGTAGCAGGGCTACGTGCACTTTTGTCTTTTTCTTTAGCTGGCCCGAACGGTAAAGTTCTTCAAGAGAAAAGCATGGGTTGGCACTATTGTGTAAGGGCTGTGCCAGGATTTGAACCCACATTCTGAAGGACTCCAATCTTATGCCTTATCCATCAGGCCACATTACAAGTGAAGGGAGCAGGACTCCGTCCACTTTTGTCTTTTCCTTTACCTGGCCCGAACGGTAAAGTTCTTCAAGACATAAGCATGAGCAGGCACTATTCTGTAAGGGCAGTGACAGTATTTGAAGCCACATTCTGAAAGACTCCAGTCTAATGCCTTTCCCACCAGGCCACATTACAAGTGAAGGTAGCAGGACTACGTGCACTTTTGTCTTTTCCTTTACCTGGCCCGAACGGTAAAGTTCTTCAAGACAGAAGTATGAGTTGGTACTATTCTGTAAGGGATGTGACAGTATTTGAACCCTCATTCTGAAGGACTCCAGTCTAATGCCTTATACACCAGGCCACATTACAAGTGAAGGTAACAGGACTACGTGCACTTTTGTCTTTTCCTTTGCCTGGCCCGAACGGTAAAGTTCTTCAAGACAAAATCATGAGTGGGCACTATTCTGTAAGGGCTGTGACAGTATTTGAAGCCAAATTCTGAAAGACTCCAGTCTAATGCCTTATCCACCAGGCCACATTACAAGTGAAGGTAGTAGGAATACGTGCACTTTTGTCTTTTCCTTTACCTGGCCTGAACGGTAATGTTCTTCAAGACAAAAGCATGAGTGTGCACTATTCTGTAAGGGCTGTGACAGTATTTGAAGCCAAATTCTGAAAGACTCCAGTCTAATGCCTTTCCCACCAGGCCACATTACAAGTGAAGGTAGTAGGGCTACGTGCACTTTTGTCTTTTTCTTTAGCTGGCCCGAACGGTAAAGTTCTTCAAGACAAAAGCATGAGTGGGTACTATTCTGTAAGGGTTGTGACAGTGTTTGAACCCACATTCTGAAGGACTCCAGTCTCATGCCTTATCCACCTGGCCACATTACATGTGAAGGTACCAGGACTACGTGCACTTTTGTATTTTCCTTTACCTGGCCTGAACGGTAAAGTTCTTCAAGACAAAAGCATGAGTGTGCACTATTCTGTAAGGGCTGTGACAGTATTTGAAACCACATTCTGAAAGACTCCAGTCTAATGCCTTACCCAGCAGGCCACATTACAAATGAAGGTAGCAGGGCTACGTGCACTTTTCTCTTTTCCTTTACCTGGCCCGAACGGTAAAGTTCTTCAAGACAAAAGCATGAGTGGGTACTATTCTGTAAGGGTTGTGACAGTGTTTGAACCCACATTATGAAGAACTCCAGTCTAATGCCTTACCCAACAGGCCACATTACAAGTGAAGCTACCAGGACTCCATGCACTTTTGTCTTTTTCTTTACCTGGCACGAACGGTAAAGTTCTTCAAGACAAAAGTATGAGTGGCCACTATGCTGTAAGGGCTGTGACAGTATTTGAACCCTCATTCTGAAAGACTCCAGTCTAATGCCTTATCCACCAGGCCATTAAATAAGTGAAGGTAGCAGGACAACGGGCACTTTTGTCTTTTCCTTTACCTGGCTCGAACGGTAAAGTTATTCAAGACAAAAGCATGAGTGGGTACTATTCTGTTAGGGCTGTGACAGTATTTGAACCCACATTCTGAAGGAGTCCAGTCTAATGCCTTATCCACCAGGCCACATTACAAGTGCAGGTAGCAGGACTACGTGCACTTTTGTCTTTTCCTTTACCTGGCCCGAACTGTAAAGTTCTTCAAGACAAAGGTATGAGAGGGCACTATTCTGTAAGGGTTGTGACAGTGTTTGAACCCACATTCTGAAGGACTCCAGTCTAATGCCTTATCCACCAGGCCACATTACAAGTGAAGGCACCAGGACTACGTGCACTTTTGTCTTTTCCTTTACCTGGCCCGAACGGTAGAGTTCTTCAAGAGAAAAGCATGAGTGTGCACTATTCTGTAAGGGGTGTGACAGTATTTGAAGCCACATTCTGAAAGACTCCAGCCTAATGCCTTATCCACCATGCCACATTACAATTGAAGGTAAAAGTACTACGTGCACTTTTGTCTTTTGCTTTACCTGCCCCGAACGGTAACGTTCAAGACAAAAGCATGAGTGGGAACTATTCTGTAAGGGCTGTGCCAGTATTTGAACCCACATTCTGAAGGACTTCAGTCTAATGCCTAGTCCAGCCAGGCCACATTACAAGTGAAGGTAGTAGGAATACGTGCACTTTTGTCTTTTCCTTTACCTGGCCCGAACGGTAAAGTTCTTCAAGACAAAAGCATGAGTGGGCACTATTCTGTAAGGGCTGTGCCAGTATTTGAACCCACATTCTGAAGGACTCCAGTCTAATGCCTTATCCACCAGGCCACATTACAAGTGAAGGTATCAGGACTACGTGCACTTTTGTCTTTTCCTTTACCTGGCCTGAACGGTAAAGTTCTTCAAGACAAAAACATGAGTGTGCACTATTCTGTAAGGGCTGTGACAGTATTTGAAGCCACATTCTGAAGGACTCCAGTCTAATGCCTTATCCACCAGGCCACATTACAAGTGAAGGTACCAGGACTCCATGCACTTTTGTCTTTTCCTTTACCTGGCCCGAACGGTAAAGTTCTTCAAGACATAAACAGGCACTATTCTGTAAGGGCTGTGCCAGGATTTGAACCCACATTCTGAAGGACTCCAGTCTAATGCCTTATCCATCAAGCTACATTACAAGTAGAGGTACAAGGACTCCGTGCACTTTTGTCTTTTCCTTTACCTGGCCTGAACGGTAAAGTTCTTCAAGACAAAAGCATGAGTATGCACTATTCTGTAAGGGTTGTGACAGTGTTTGAACCCACATTCTGAAGGACTCCAGTCTAATGCCTTATCCACCAGGCCACATTACAAGTGAAGGTACAAGGACTCCATGCACTTTTGTCTTTTTCTTTACCTGGCCCGAACGGCAAAGTTCTTCAAGACAAAAGCATGAGTGGGCACTATTCTGTAAGGGCTGTGACGGCATTTGAACCCACATTCTGAAAGACTCCAGTCTAATGCCTTAACCACCAGGCCACATTGCAAGTGAAGGTAATAGGAATACGTGCACTTTTGTCTTTTCCTTTACCTGGCCCGAACGGTAAAGTTCTTCAAGACATGAAAAGGTACTATTCTGTAAGGCCTGTGCCAGGATTTGAACCCACATTCTGAAGGACTCCAGTCTAATGCCTTATCCATCAGGCCACATTACAAGTGAAAGAACAAGGACTCCGTGCACTTTTGTCTTTTCCTTTACCTGGCCCGAACGGTAAAGTTCTTCAAGACATAAGCATGAGCAGGCACTATTCTGTAAGGGCTGTGCCAGTGTTTGAACCCACATTCTGAAAGACTCCAGTCTAATGCCTTATCCACCAGGCCACATTACAAGTGAAGGTAGAAGGACTACGTGCACTTTTTTCTTTTCCTTTACCTGGCCCGAATGGTAAAGTTCTTCAAGACAGAAGCATGAGTGGGCACTATTCTGTAAGGGCTGTGACAGTATTTGAACCCACATTCTGAAGGACTCCAGTCGATTGCCTTATCCACCAGGCCACATTACAAGTGAAGGTGGGAGGACTACGTGCACTTTTGTCTTTTTCTTTACCTGGCCCGAACGGTAAAGTTCTTCAAGACAAAAGTATGAGTGGGCACTATTCTGTAAGGGCTGTGACAGTATTTGAACCCTCATTCTGAAAGACTCCAGTCTAATGCCTTATCCACCAGGCCATAAAATAAGTGAAGGTAGCAGGACAACGGGCACTTTTGGCTTTTCCTTTACCTGGCTCGAACGGTAAAGTTCTTCAAGACAAAAATATGAGTGGGCACTATTCTGTAAGGGCTGTGACAGTATTTGAATCCACATTCTGAAGGACTCCAGTCTAATGCCTTATCCACCAGGCCACATTACAAGTGAAGGTAGTAGGAATACGTGCACTTTTGTCTTTTCCTTTACCTGGCCTGAACGGTAAAGTTCTTCAAGACAAAAGCATGAGTGTGCACTATTCTGTAAAGGCTGTGACAGTATTTGAAGCCACATTCTGAAATACTCCAGTCTAATGCCTTTCCCACCAGGCCACATTACAAGTTAAGGTAGCAGGGCTACGTGCACTTTTGTCTTTTTCTTTAGCTGGCCCGAACGGTAAAGTTCTTCAAGACAAAAGCATGAGTAGATACTATTCTGTAAGGGTTGTGACAGTGTTTGAACCCACATTCTGAAAGACTCCAGTCTAATGCCTTATCCACCAGGCCACATTACAAGTGAAGGCACCAGGACTACGTGCACTTTTGTCTTTTCCTTTACCTGGCCCGAACGGTAAAGTTCTTCAAGACAAAAGCATGAGTTGGGACTATTCTGTAAGGGCTGTGCCAGTATTTGAACTAACAATCTGAAGGACTCCAGTCTAATGCCTTATCCACCAGGCCACATTATAAGTGAAGGTACTAGGACTACGTGCACTTTTGTCTTTTCCTTTACCTGGCCCGAACGGTAAAGTTCTTCAAGACAAAAGCATGAGTGGGCACTATTCTGTAAAGGCTGTGACAGTATTTGAACCCACATTCTGAAGGACTCCAGTCTAATGCCTTTCCCACCAGGCCACATTACAAGTGAAGGTAGCAGGGCTACGTGCACTTTTGTCTTTTTCTTTAGCTGGCCCGAACGGTAAAGTTCTTCAAGAGAAAAGCATGGGTTGGCACTATTGTGTAAGGGCTGTGCCAGGATTTGAACCCACATTCTGAAGGACTCCAATCTAATGCCTTATCCATCAGGCCACATTACAAGTGAAGGTAGCAGGACTCCGTCCACTTTTGTCTTTTCCTTTACCTGGCCCGAACGGTAAAGTTCTTCAAGACATAAGCATGAGCAGGTACTATTCTGTAAGGGCAGTGACAGTATTTGAAGCCACATTCTGAAAGACTCCAGTCTAATGCCTTTCCCACCAGGCCACATTACAAGTGAAGGTAGCAGGGCTACGTGCACTTTTGTCTTTTTCTTTAGCTGGCCCGAACGGTAAAGTTCTTCAAGACAAAAGCATGAGTGGGTACTATTCTGTAAGGGTTGTGACAGTGTTTGAACCCACATTCTGAAGGACTCCAGTCTAATGCCTTATCCACCAGGCCACATAACAAATGAAGGCCCCAGTACTATGTGCACTTTTGTCTTTTCCTTTACCTGGCCCGAACGGTAAAGTTCTTCAAGACAAAAGCATGAGTGGGCACAATTCTGTAAGGGTTGTGACAGTATTTGAACCCACATTCTGAAGGACTCCAGTCTAATGCCTTATCCACCAGGCAACATTGCAAGTGAATGTCGCAGGAATACGTGCACTTTTGTCTTTTCCTTTACCTGGCCGGAACGGTTAAGTTCTTCAAGACATAAGCAGGCACTATTCTGTAAGGGCTGTGCCAGTATTTGAACTCACATTCTGAAAGACTCCAGTCTAATGCCTTATCCACCAGGCCACATTACAAGTGAAGGTAGCAGGACTACGTGCACTTTTGTCTTTTCCTTTACCTGGCCCGAACGGTAAAGTTCTTCAAGACAGAAGTATGAGTGGGTACTATTCTGTAAGGGATGTGACAGTATTTGAACCCTCATTCTGAAGGACTCCAGACTAATGCCTTATAAACCAGGCCATATTACAAGTGAAGGTAACAGGACTACGTGCACTTTTGTCTTTTCCTTTGCCTGGCCCGAACGGTAAAGTTCTTCAAGACAAAATCATGAGTGGGCACTATTCTGTAAGGGCTGTGACAGTATTTGAAGCCAAATTCTGAAAGACTCCAGTCTAATGCCTTATCCACCAGGCCACATTACAAGTGAAGGTAGTAGGAATACGTGCACTTTTGTCTTTTCCTTTACCTGGCCTGAACGGTAAAGTTCTTCAAGAGAAAAGCATGAGTGTGCACTATTCTGTAAGGGCTGTGACAGTATTTGAAGCCAAATTCTGAAAGACTCCAGTCTAATGCCTTTCCCACCAGGCCACATTACAAGTGAAGGTAGTAGGGCTACGTGCACTTTTGTCTTTTTCTTTAGCTGGCCCGAACGGTAAAGTTCTTCAAGACAAAAGCATGAGTGGGTACTATTCTGTAAGGGTTGTGACAGTGTTTGAACCCACATTCTGAAGGACTCCAGTCTCATGCCTTATCCACCTGGCCACATTACATGTGAAGGTACCAGGACTACGTGCACTTTTGTATTTTCCTTTACCTGGCCTGAACGGTAAAGTTCTTCAAGACAAAAGCATGAGTGTGCACTATTCTGTAAGGGTTGTGACAGTGTTTGAACCCACATTCTGAAGGACTCCAGTCTAATGCCTTATCCACCAGGCCACATTACAAGTGAAGGTACAAGGACTCCATGCACTTTTGTATTTTCCTTTACCTGGCCCGAACGGTAAAGTTCTTCAAGAGAAAAGCTTGAGTTGGCACTATTCTGTAAGGGGTGTGCCAGTATTTGAACCCACATTCTGAAGGACTCCAGTCTCATGCCTTATCCACCAGGCCACATTAAAAGTGAAGGTACCAGGACTACGTGCACTTTTGTCTTTTCCTTTACCTGGCCCGAACGGCAAAGTTCTTCAAGACAAAAGCATGAGTGGGCACTATTCTGTAAGGGCTGTGACAGTATTTGAACCCACATTCTGAAGGACTCCAGTCGAATGCCTTATCCACCAGGCCACATTACAAGTGAAGGTAGTAGGAATACGTGCACTTTTGTCTTTTCCTTTACCTGGCCTGAACGGTAAAGTTCTTCAAGAGAAAAGCATGAGTGTGCACTATTCTGTAAGGGCTGTGACAGTATTTGAAGCCAAATTCTGAAAGACTCCAGTCTAATGCCTTTCCCACCAGGCCACATTACAAGTGAAGGTAGTAGGGCTTCGTGCACTTTTGTCTTTTTCTTTAGCTGGCCCGAACGGTAAAGTTCTTCAAGACAAAAGCATGAGTGGGTACTATTCTGTAAGGGTTGTGACAGTGTTTGAACCCACATTCTGAAGGACTCCAGTCTCATGCCTTATCCACCTGGCCACATTACATGTGAAGGTACCAGGACTACGTGCACTTTTGTATTTTCCTTTACCTGGCCTGAACGGTAAAGTTCTTCAAGACAAAAGCATGAGTGTGCACTATTCTGTAAGGGTTGTGACAGTGTTTGAACCCACATTCTGAAGGACTCCAGTCTAATGCCTTATCCACCAGGCCACATTACAAGTGAAGGTACAAGGACTCCATGCACTTTTGTATTTTCCTTTACCTGGCCCGAACGGTAAAGTTCTTCAAGAGAAAAGCTTGAGTTGGCACTATTCTGTAAGGGGTGTGCCAGTATTTGAACCCACATTCTGAAGGACTCCAGTCTCATGCCTTATCCACCAGGCCACATTAAAAGTGAAGGTACCAGGACTACGTGCACTTTTGTCTTTTCCTTTACCTGGCCCGAACGGCAAAGTTCTTCAAGACAAAAGCATGAGTGGGCACTATTCTGTAAGGGCTGTGACGGTATTTGAACCCACATTCTGAAAGACTCCAGTCTAATGCCTTAACCACCAGGCCACATTGCAAGTGAAGGTAATCGGAATACGTGCACTTTTGTCTTTTCCTTTACCTGGCCCGAATGGTAAAGTTCTTCAAGACAGAAGCATGAGTGGGCACTATTCTGTAATGGTTGTGACAGTATTTGAACCCACATTCTGAAGGACTCCAGTCGAATGCCTTATCCACCAGGCCACATTACAAGTGAAGGTGGGAGTACTACGTGCACTTTTGTCTTTTTCTTTACCTGGCCCGAACGGTAAAGTTCTTCAAGACAAAAGTATGAGTGGGCACTATTCTGTAAGGGCTGTGACAGTATTTGAACCCTCATTCTGAAAGACTCCAGTCTAATGCCTTATCCATCAGGCCACATTACAAGTTTAAGAACAAGGACTCCGTGCACTTTTGTCTTTTCCTTTACCTGGCCCGAACGGTAAAGTTCTTCAAGACATAAGCATGAGCAGGCACTATTCTGTAAGGGCTGTGCCAGTGTTTGAACCCACATTCTGAAAGACTCCAGTCTAATGCCTTATCCACCAGGCCACATTACAAGTGAAGGTAGAAGGACTACGTGCACTTTTTTCTTTTCCTTTACCTGGCCCGAATGGTAAAGTTCTTCAAGACAGAAGCATGAGTGGGCACTATTCTGTAATGGTTGTGACAGTATTTGAACCCACATTCTGAAGGACTCCAGTCGAATGCCTTATCCACCAGGCCACATTACAAGTGAAGGTGGGAGTACTACGTGCACTTTTGTCTTTTTCTTTACCTGGCCCGAACGGTAAAGTTCTTCAAGACAAAAGTATGAGTGGGCACTATTCTGTAAGGGCTGTGACAGTATTTGAACCCTCATTCTGAAAGACTCCAGTCTAATGCCTTATCCACCAGGCCATAAAATAAGTGAAGGTAGTAGGACAACGGGCACTTTTGGCTTTTCCTTTACCTGGCTCGAACGGTAAAGTTCTTCAAGACAAAAATATGAGTGGGCACTATTCTGTAAGGGCTGTGACAGTATTTGAACCCACATTCTGAAGGACTCCAGTCTAATGCCTTATCCACCAGGCCACATTACAAGTGAAGGTAGTAGGAATACGTGCACTTTTGTCTTTTCCTTTACCTGGCCTGAACGGTAAAGTTCTTCAAGACAAAAGCATGAGTGTGCACTATTCTGTAAAGGCTGTGACAGTATTTGAAGCCACATTCTGAAATACTCCAGTCTAATGCCTTTCCCACCAGGCCACATTACAAGTTAAGGTAGCAGGGCTACGTGCACTTTTGTCTTTTTCTTTAGCTGGCCCGAACGGTAAAGTTCTTCAAGACAAAAGCATGAGTGGATACTATTCTGTAAGGGTTGTGACAGTGTTTGAACCCACATTCTGAAAGACTCCAGTCTAATGCCTTATCCACCAGGCCACATTACAAGTGAAGGCACCAGGACTACGTGCACTTTTGTCTTTTCCTTTACCTGGCCCGAACGGTAAAGTTCTTCAAGACAAAAGCATGAGTTGGGACTATTCTGTAAGGGCTGTGCCAGTATTTGAACTAACAATCTGAAGGACTCCAGTCTAATGCCTTATCCACCAGGCCACATTATAAGTGAAGGTACCAGGACTACGTGCACTTTTGTCTTTTCCTTTACCTGGCCCGAACGGTAAAGTTCTTCAAGACAAAAGCATGAGTGGGCACTATTCTGTAAGGGTTGTGACAGTATTTGAACCCACATTCTGAAGGACTCCAGTCTAATGCCTCTCCCACCAGGCCACATTACAAGTGAAGGTAGCAGGGCTACGTGCACTTTTGTCTTTTTCTTTAGCTGGCCCGAACGGTAAAGTTCTTCAAGAGAAAAGCATGGGTTGGCACTATTGTGTAAGGGCTGTGCCAGGATTTGAACCCACATTCTGAAGGACATCCAATCTAATGCCTTATCCATCAGGCCACATTACAAGTGAAGGTAGCAGGACTACGTGCACTTTTGTATTTTCCTTTACCTGGCCCGAACGGTAAAGTTCTTCAAGACATAAGCATGAGCAGGCACTATTCTGTAAGGGCAGTGACAGTATTTGAAGCCACATTCTGAAAGACTCCAGTCTAATGCCTTTCCCACCAGGCCACATTACAAGTGAAGGTAGCAGGGCTACGTGCACTTTTGTCTTTTTCTTTAGCTGGCCCGAACGGTAAAGTTCTTCAAGACAAAAGCATGAGTGGGTACTATTCTGTAAGGGTTGTGACAGTGTTTGAACCCACATTCTGAAGGACTCCAGTCTAATGCCTTATCCACCAGGCCACATTACAAATGAAGGCCCCAGTACTACGTGCACTTTTGTCTTTTCCTTTACCTGGCCCGAACGGTAAAGTTCTTCAAGACAAAAGCATGAGTGGGCACTATTCTGTAAGGTTTGTGACAGTATTTGAACCCACATTCTGAAGGACTCCAGTCTAATGCCTTATCCACCAGGCCACATTGCAAGTGAAGGTCGCAGGAATACGTGCACTTTTGTCTTTTCCTTTACCTGGCCCGAACGGTAAAGTTCTTCAAGACATAAGCAGGCACTATTCTGTAAGGGCTGTGCCAGGATTTGAACCCACATTCTGAAGGACTCCAGTCTAATGCCTTATCCATCAAGCTACATTACAAGTAGAGGTACAAGGACTCCGTGCACTTTTGTCTTTTCCTTTACCTCGCCTGAACGGTAAAGTTCTTCAAGACAAAAGCATGAGTGTGCACTATTCTGTAAGGGTTGTGACAGTGTTTGAACCCACATTCTGAAGGACTCCAGTCTAATGCCTTATCCACCAGGCCACATTACAAGTGAAGGTACAAGGATTCCATGCACTTTTGTCTTTTCCTTTACCTGGCCCGAACGGTAAAGTTCTTCAAGAGAAAAGCTTGAGTTGGCACTATTCTGTAAGGGCTGTGCCAGTATTTGAACCGACATTCTGAAGGACTCCAGTCTCATGCCTTATCTACCAGGCCACATTAAAAGTGAAGGTACCAGGACTACGTGCACTTTTGTCTTTTCCTTTACCTGGCCCGAACGGCAAAGTTCTTCAAGACAAATGCATGAGTGGGCACTATTCTGTAAGGGCTGTGACGGTATTTGAACCCACATTCTGAAAGACGCCAGTCTAATGCCTTAACCACCAGGCCACATTGCAAGTGAAGGTAATAGGAATACGTGCACTTTTGTCTTTTCCTTTACCTGGCCCGAACGGTAAAGTTCTTCAAGACATGAAAAGGTACTATTCTGTAAGGCCTGTGCCAGGATTTGAACCCACATTCTGAAGGACTCCAGTCTAATGCCTTATCCATCAGGCCACATTACAAGTGTAAGAACAAGGACTCCGTGCACTTTTGTCTTTTCCTTTACCTGGCCCGAACGGTAAAGTTCTTCAAGACATAAGCATGAGCAGGCACTATTCTGTAAGGGCTGTGCCAGTGTTTGAACCCACATTCTGAAGGACTCCAGTCTAATGCCTTATCCACCAGGCCACATTACAAATGAAGGCCCCAGTACTACGTGCACTTTTGTCTTTTCCTTTACCTGGCCCGAACGGTAAAGTTCTTCAAGACAAAAGCATGAGTGGGCACTATTCTGTAAGGGTTGTGACAGTATTTGAACCCACTTTCTGAAGGACTCCAGTCTAATGCCTTATCCACCAGGCCACATTGCAAGTGAAGGTCGCAGGAATACGTGCACTTTTGTCTTTTCCTTTACCTGGCCCGAACGGTAAAGTTCTTCAAGACATAAGCAGGCACTATTCTGTAAGGGCTGTGCCAGTATTTGAACTCAAATTCTGAAAGACTCCAGTCTAATGCCTTATCCACCAGGCCACATTACAAGTGAAGGTAGCAGGACTACGTGCACTTTTGTCTTTTCCTTTACCTGGCCCGAACGGTAAAGTTCTTCAAGACAGAAGTATGAGTGGGTACTATTCTGTAAGGGATGTGACAGTATTTGAACTCTCATTCTGAAGGACTCCAGTCTAATGCCTTATACACCAGGCCACATTACAAGTGAAGGTAACAGGACTACGTGCACTTTTGTCTTTTCCTTTGCCTGGCCCGAACGGTAAAGTTCTTCAAGACAAAATCATGAGTGGGCACTATTCTGTAAGGGCTGTGACAGTATTTGAAGCCAAATTCTGAAAGACTCCAGTCTAATGCCTTATCCACCAGGCCACATTACAAGTGAAGGTAGTAGGAATACGTGCACTTTTGTCTTTTCCTTTACCTGGCCTGAACGGTAAAGTTCTTCAAGACAAAAGCATGAGTGTGCACTATTCTGTAAGGGCTGTGACAGTATTTGAAGCCAAATTCTGAAAGACTCCAGTCTAATGCCTTTCCCACCAGGCCACATTACAAGTGAAGGTAGAAGGGCTATGTGCACTTTTGTCTTTTTCTTTAGCTGGCCCGAACGGTAAAGTTCTTCAAGACAAAAGCATGAGTGGGTACTATTCTGTAAGGGTTGTGACAGTGTTTGAACCCACATTCTGAAGGACTCCAGTCTCATGCCTTATCCACCTGGCCACATTACATGTGAAGGTACCAGGACTACGTGCACTTTTGTATTTTCCTTTACCTGGCCTGAACGGTAAAGTTCTTCAAGACAAAAGCATGAGTGTGCACTATTCTGAAAAGGGCTGTGAC